>NC_073745.1:106522715-106792715 GCF_029784135.1 Toxorhynchites rutilus septentrionalis
TTCAAGAAGAAGAAGAAGTTTCTCCCTTTTAACACGTTCGTAGCCCAAACCGACTTTTCTGAGTTTCTTGCGGATCCCAACTTGCGGATAAATTATTAAATGAAGATCAAATATAGTTTGTAGACAACTTTTACATGATCTAGCAATATTAAATTTAATTTGAAGATGAATTGACAACAATAACACATGCCAAAGCCATATTATATGGGTTTCGCAAAAGCTGCAGGCCGCACTATAAATGAATAAAAAGTATAGTATATACATTATAATGATATGGTTACAATTTTATTATTTTTCTACATATCCTATAATTACACTTAGGTGCCTATTTTATCAAATTCCTTCTAAAATCCTATTCAATTTGGACGAGGAAATTGTCACTTGGGTGACGAGGCGACGAAAGTTTTAACATCATATCCGCCCTATATAAGGATATAAAGTAGAGCAAGCATTTGTTCATTGTTCTGTAGACGAATGTAGTGTTAATTCAGGCCTGTTGTATTGGGACTAAACAATCGTTCATCAATGACACAAATGCTTCAGAGCAAAACCACGTAAAAAAATCATGAGAGAGTTATCACCGTGACGAATCATAATGTCTCAACCCTACTCAAAAAAATTCTAAGGGGTTGTATCTAGGACACGACCGCATTTTCGACGTAGAACTACGCAATTATATTATGCAATCCACTTGTATACCACTTCGAATATTATTTTAAAATGCATCGAAATTTTTGTAATAGATTATGTTTGTTGCAGGAATTTTATAAACGTCCCTTTACGTTTGATATGATGCCTAAGGCTCTCAAAATATGTGAACGGAAGAATTGTCAAACGATTATTGTATTTCACATTTCCCTCTGACATTATTGCACATCTCATGTTTACGTAGTTCTCGAACCGCGAAAGTTCATTCACTTCTAGTATCTGAAATGATTATTTTCCCAGGCTTCTCAGTTTAAAAGTACGTTTAAGGGAAACATATTCCGCTCTGTACAACGACAAACGAGTACAAAAGTACTCAACGCCAAAAAATACCCCCGACTTGCATGTATTTGCAAAGCGGATTCCCTCAGGCACATTAATTTTGAAGTCCGTGTTAGGAAAACACAGCTCGGTGGGAATAAAAACATCCCCGACTTGCATGTATATTTGCAAAGCGGATTTCCACAGGAACATCGATTTTGAAGTCTGTGTTGGGGAAACCGTAAATCAGGCCAACCAAAACTTGGCAGTCAGAGCGTTTAGATAACGCTTGACATTTTACAGTTATTGAATTGTTCATCTCATGAAAAATAACATTTTATTAATTGTGATAGACGCGTAGATATTTCCTATCAATTGATGCAAACATCTTTCCGATCTATTATGAAATGTTCGAGTTATAAGCATTCGAAATACGGGTAGGGTTAGCACACAAATCGGCAAAACAAATGTATGGGAAAAGGAAGTTCTTCCAGTTTTCATGAATTTAAACCGTTGAGAGATTAGTAAAATGTAATGTATAGCATATCAAACAAATCTTAGAGAATTTCCGAATCGATTGGTATGCAAATCATAAGAATTCGTTCACAGTGAAAATAATTATTAAATGTTAACTTTATTTCATAAAAACGTGACCTGTTTTCTGATTTGGCACCCTTCCTGAAAGACGTAGTTCTACGTCAAAAACAGAAATTGACTACTTTGAATCTGTATATGTGAGACCCGGTCGTTCGAGTGATAGAAGCGTATGTCTCAATATTGGTTTATTCTTTTTTTTTTACTAAAGCGATACGTTTGAATCGGATCTGTCCTCTGAAAGGTTCTTACAAGCGTTACGCCGGCTCGTATTCCGTAGGGAAAGGTGAATTTTGATGCATTCTGGGAACTCTGACAACGGGACAATGGGACCTTGTGGGTGCTCGTAACAAACTCAGGAATTCTCTACGGTTTTTATAAGATCCCAAATCTCAAGACAGGAAGAAGGAATTCAATGGCGTCTCAATCTTCCGAGAGTTACACATTTTGGAAGGTTATCGGAGGCAGCAGTGAGATTCGTTAAACAACATTCTATGCAAGATCTGAGATAAACCATGGATTCAAATATGTATGAGTGAAGTATGAATTTTTATTAAGAACTAGCTGACCCGGCGAACTTCGTCCCGCCCATAATTGATTTTTTGACATGAATACTTACTAAGCAAACGTTTGTGGGTACAATCACAAGAAATATAATTTATATGTTTCCCGTTACATGGAATACATGTTTAATACAGAAAAGTTTATAATTTTTATTTTCAAAGCGCGTTATTCCCTCTGAGAACCCATTGCAACTTTCGTTTCGCACTAACGGAACACGAAGCCTCATTCCGTAAACGCGAAATTCAATTGGACTAACAACGATGTCATTGTAGAACATGTGAGAATTAAATTTTCCACAATTTTCCCATTTTCCTTCAGATTTTACGAACATTTTGCGATATTTCTCTCCATAACATTGATCTATGGGTAGAGACGAATACAACAAAATGAAGACGGCTTAAGTCGAATGTTTTTTTCCTCGGGTTTCGCGCTTATCAACACATTTGACGATCCATTTTTATTTATATAGATAGAAGATACAGGAAAACTTATTTTTTGTGCGGGGCAATTCATTTTTCCGAATTTTCCGACATTCCTCCAGAAATTATCCGATGTTTCTCTTCATAACATTGATTTGTGTGTAGGGACGAATACAACAAAATGAAGATGGCTCAAATCGGACGATTCCTTCCTTGAGTTTCGTGCTTAGCAACACATTTGGCGATCCATCTTTATTTATAGAGATAGAAGATATAGAGGTACTTGTACCACGATATTCAACAGTTCATTAAACTATTGACTCTTTTAGTTCAGTTCATTTTTCTGTATATGGTTTTCCACATTTGTTTACCTGTTACCCATAAACCACTTGTAGTTGTTTCGTATTCGTGACTCACCTGAAAAATAAGAGAAAAGAAAGGCATTTAACTTTGGAGTAAAAACATATAGAAAACTTTTATTGCAGATTAAATGTGTTTCTTATTTTATTATATAAGTCTGGAATTTTTACTTTGCTTTTTCTATTAAGTTGACACATAATGATCACTTTAGCGCATTTATTTTTGAATTATAGTAGTTTTTAATTTTTTTCTGGGGTTCAAATAAAAGCTTTCGCGAAATAATTTTAATTTGAGATTTGCTGTTCGGTCATCCTATCAAATCTTCGAAACATAAAGTTTTCAGTCCGGCATACAAAACGAATCCCTTGTTATCATAAAAGCCCGCCGCAGGCTGTTCTATAAGTTTGGAAATTAACAATCCAAACCCTCATTCGCAGCAGCTATAAGATTTCTCATTGTTCGTCTGTGGTAGAAGTCTCCTCAGATTCACCTTATTGGAATGCAAACTGTGCAGGAGTGCAAGTTTGGATTTGAAAATGATCTTCCCCGAAGCTATTGATGGTATACCAAGAGCCGGATAGTAACAACGACGCAAAGTTACACACTCACCTGTGTGCGCTTCAGAATGGTTCAGAGTACACTTCCGCATACCTGGTTACACCTCTGAGGAGAGAGAGAGAGAGAGTGTTTGCAAGCTTGTACGATAATTTGTTTATACACTTTCTTTTAATCGTTTCCTTGCTTCCCGGCAGGGTATGAGCGGAGGTGAAACTGAGCTCGAACTGCCAAGTACCGCTGGAAGGTGCATCTTCGAATAACGTCTGATGTCGGGGAGGGGGGTAAGGAAATTCCAGCAAAATACCAACAACACCGATTGTCTCACTTCGTTCCGGTGCGGATATGCCGGGAAGGAAGGAGGAGGAGAGTACAAGCATATTCATTTCTGGGATTAAAAAGGTATTATTAACACGACTCACGGTATTGGGGTTGGGTATCGGCTTCCCCCTTCATCCGACACCCTTGTCGAATAAAGGGATAATTTTCCGCACACAAAAAGGAAGGTTACGTTGCGGAAAACCGATTTTGAAAGTACTGATCACAATGTTCTCTTTGAATTTCAGACGCTGAACCGAAGGTAAACTTCTTCACGATAACAGGACAGAGCACAGAGCTTGTCGAGAATTTATTTCTTCTGTGAACAGACTGCATGTTGGATGTTAACGAAACAAACAGGGAAGTTAATGTTGTTGTCGTTGTGGTCTTATTTTGCCTCACGGTGAGATATATTGTTTGGATAAAACATAGCTCAATCTCCTGAAACAAATCTCTTGAAACCTCAGGCAATAAAAAGTTTAGGAAGCTGTACAGTAGATTAAACAACGTTATACACTCAACCATTCACGCTGTTTGCGTAAGAGAACAGTGGGTGGTAACTCACACCAAAACACTGTGAGTGTGTTTTCACGCTGGAAACGGTTGCAGCACAGCATCACTGCAAGTGAGCTAAATAATTTTCAATGTTGTGCAGAGCCTCGGCGAACATCACCGGAAGACAAGTCCCACACTGCCAGCACTTGCACCCACAAGGCGATATGTGCCGCCTCATTGAAACCATCATCACTCGAGTAGACTAACAAGAAAGCTGGAGGAGCTGGGTGCTAAGAACCCACTTTTACGCAGAAAAGAAACCGAGAGTCTGCTAACACAATTATTTATTAAATTTCATTAGAGAAAAGAAATGTCGGCCAAAAATTTTGATTACATTTCTCCATCACCGGGTGTGGTGTGTGTGATGCTGCAGTTTTGTATCCTGTCGTGTTCGGTGTCACCCTGCGCCAACACCTCCAATGCCAACAGTCATTAGTAGAACGGGGTCTCCTTCGCATAGTGCAATCCTGAACATGGTTGCAAAAATCGCATTTGATAGATGATGCACTTCCTTCGTCTTCGCCCGTTCGCCTCCAACGCCTCTCATCTTCGAGAGGGCGTCTTTCGTAGGAAGAGAGCAGTATCGAAATGTAATTTAGCTCTGACGTTAAACTTTCATCAACGTTTCTAATTTACTCTGACTTTCAGCCACTTAGTTTATGTGTGTATAATATTTAACTTGTAAGGATCGCACATCTACCGATGGCCTTGGTTTCGTGTTGAAGAATGAGCAGGGTGAGTTTCTATTGAACACATACCGTTGTTCAATAGAATTAATAGAATTGGAAAAATAAAATTTTGAGGGGTACATTGCGGACTCGATTATATGCAGTCTCCAATTGTTCTTACTGTATATAACCGAATTAAAGTAAAATATTTTCTTAATTGTGTTATAACTTTATATTTTCGGTTCTTTTCGGATATAAAAGAAGAATTTAATTTTCGATTTATCCCCTTGAACACTTTCTCACACAAAAAAATCTTGTGCATCTAGTTACTTTCGACGTAGGTCTACGTCTAAATATATGCGGGTAAAACGAAAGCCTAAACACAGAAGGGGCTGTCCACATAACACGTGGACAACTTTAGGGGGGGGGGGGGGGTAGAGGTTACGAAAATGTCCACATTTGTCCACGGCGAGGGAGAGGGGGTTTTGATAATGTCCACGTGGACACGTTAAGTATTTTTTAAAGTAAAATATTCAAGTTAATAGTCAAAATTGAACGAGATCTGTTTCGTATTCACACGATTTTTTAAACTTCACGCCCGCCCTGAGTACTCAGTATTCATCAATAAAAATACTGAACTGCCTGAGGGTGCTGCTCGGTCAAACATCCATACTTTTTCATATGACTGAACCTCTTTCCTGAAATTTATATTCTGAAGGTAACGCACATGAACTCGGATCCATCAGTTTATTCCAATCGGTAATAGAGGGCCATTAAATCCCTCAGGATAAAGACACCCAATAACATAAAGAGTGTTTGATTTTTTGTAGTATTAAAAATCACGACTTAAGTGCGAGTTTGAATTCAGCTTTTGCTCTTGATGACAAAACTGTTTGGTTTTTTTTTCGAGAACTCTCAAGAATTTCTGAACGAACGAACAACAAATTCTCCCATGAGTGTACGGGCCGTATCTCTGGAGATCTATTTCTTGCAATGACGTTGCTCTTCATTGATGTCTGGTAATTTTTGTAATACAGTAGAACCCCGATTATCTGCGAAATAAAGGGTGTGTCACATCAAATTGCATCACGGAAAAAACGCGAATCCTCCGTCTCCGCAGAGGACAAATTCAGCATTCCGGAGGAGATTCGCAAGCAGAAGCTATCCAAGTTTGCCAAAAAGTACATGGTGTGGCAAGCGATCTGCTCTTGCGGAAAGCGGAGCGCCCCCTTCGTGATGACCGGCACGGTAAACGGGCAGGTTTACCTTAAGGAGTGCCTACAGAAGCGCTTACTACCACTATTGAAGCAGCACGAGGGCCCGACCATCTTCTGGACGGATCTCGCTTCGTGCCACTATTCAAAGGACGTGTTGGAGTGGTACGAAGCCAACGGGGTCACCTTCGTGCCAAAGGAAATGAACCCGCCCAACGCGCCGGAGCTTCGCCCAATAGAGAAATATTGGGCGATTATGAAGCAGGCCCTCCGAAAGAACCCAAAAGTTGTCAAATCGGAGGCGGACTTCAAGAGAAAATGGATTTCTGTTAAAAAAAAACTACAACCTGACATTGTACAGAACCTTATGGACGGGGTAAAAAGGAAGGTGTGAGCATACGGGCTTGGGCTCGAAGTATGAATAAAAAGAAAATGCTAAAAGTTGTTTAATAGTTTTTATTTTACTGTCTAAAATTTTCAAAAGGATCGGTCTACTGGGCGAATTTCTACAGCGTTTTTTCCGTGATGCAATTTGATGTGACACACCCTTTAGTCGGGCCAGGTCATCACGTATAACCAAAATCTCGGGTAACACAATATAGGTCTAAAAATGAGGACAAACACGGGAAAAAGTTATTTTAACATGAAAACTATGTCTCATCAATACAGAAAATTGTTGAACTATCAATCTGTAAGGTCGTGTACATCAGTGATCAGATAATGTGAAAGCCATGACCAAAACCAAAAAGCAAGACTCTACCACTCACTGATAAATTCCGGGATGTTTTATAGAATTACTAGGGAACTCACTTTCGCGGATAATCCGCACCGCGAATCAACCGCTCGCGGATAATCGAGGTTCTACTGTACACTTCTTTTGTGTTGCTGATTAATTAAAAGAAAAGATTAATCCTTGATGCACATGAATTAGTAGATTCGTTACAGATGTCGAAAATCACCGTTCATGAGAAACGAAACATCACGAAAAACATGCATGCAACAATGCATGCACTACATATTAATCCATATTACGGAACCCGATCGGATTTGACATATCGCAATCCGAACGAAATAAACTTTTGCATTCTGCATTTCAAGGTTGCAACATTTGCACAATCCGATAGGATTTGACTCGATCAGATTAAGGGGGATAGAGACACGAATTTCGGATGTTTCTTCGCGCTCCGAAAAAGTAATACAAAGAATAATTGTACCATCCATAATATCAATATTTGTTTATCTTTCTTTCAACAATAAAACAAAAATTGAACGGAAAAACATATATCCATAATTAGAAGCTGATCAAGTGAGGGGGTTCAAAAAAAAAAACTGTGCCATGGCGTACACGATTCCAGCCCTTCTGGTTATCTGAAACAAACAAACCGAACAGATTCTGGATCAGTAAAGAATGGAATGGAAACCCGAAGCAGGTTTTCGCTTGAAGAAAGTTATGGCTGGGTCTGGTAGGACTGAAATAAAATCTGTATCATGAGCTTCTACCAAGCAACTAGTTTCGATGAATTCCAACAAGTACTGCTAGCAGCTGAACGTATGAAAATCAACGATCCAGAACGCTTCTACGGTACTTCTAAAACTCCACTCGCCTTACACACCAGATATTGCAGCTTCAGATTATTAACTGTTAAGATTCTTGTAAGAACTCAAACTTACTGCATAGCATAAGTTCTGAGAGGATGGAATTCTCAAGTTGCATGAAGGATGCTGAAATATTCAGGATAAAATCGTGCATATATGATCGAAAAGATGTATGTCTACAAAAATATGCTTTTGGTTTTTTCCTTAGAATCGGCACGAATTTATCAAGAGAATATTTAGCATGATTTAACAATCAAGGGTTGTAGATCAACGGAATCATCGATCACGATGATACTGCAGATGTTTTGTTTTTACTAGGTTCATTATAGCCATCAGGCACTACCGAACCTGTAAAAGCGAAAGTCATTGATGTTTAGACGAGAAAATTCTATTTTCAAACAAAGTGCTTGATTTCTTTGTCTGATTTTTCGAAAACTCAAACAGCCAGCCAGCTTTAATAAAAATGCTCGAGAATAAGCTCACAATCGATATTTTATAATGGATATGGAGATAACGTAAATGAAATTCGGAAGAAAATAATGAGCTCCCGGACAATGTTGAAAAAAATCGAAGATTTCAAGACAAATCGTTACCATTGGTAAGGCTATAATTTTTATCAATAAATATATGGAATAGAAAATAGAAACAAACTTGAATGAAATTTAAACGAAAAAAAATAGTATTTCTTGATTTTTTCCTCAAAACCGGAGGAATGTCCACGTGGACAACAGGGGGAGAGGAAATAAGGAATGTCCTCGCTTGTTCACGGAGGGGGAGGGGAGTGTCTAAAATCATGCTTTTTCTGTCCACGTGGTATGTGGACAGCCCCGAACATGCAAGCAAAAATGAAAGATTTCGAATGCTAATAACTCGAGCATTTCTTAATAGATCGGAAGATGTTTGCATCAATTGCTAGGAAATATTTCTACGTATCTATCACAAATAATAAAATGTTGTTTTACATAAAATAAGCAATTCAATAACTGTGAAATGTCAAGCGCTATCTAAACGCCCTAATTGCCCCGTTTTATTGGCTCGATTTACGGTTTCCCCAACACAGCCACCAAAACCAAGGTACCTTACATTACATGGCGTTCGTTCAAGTTCTTTACTAATACAGCAAATATGTTGAATTCAATTGAATTCGAAAATTGTTCATTCAATCAATAATTCAATCAATACAAATAACTGATTACTAAGCCAACGGCAGTCCCATATCAACCTTGCGGTTATATCATAGATATACCCCATCCATTTTTTTACGGGTTGTTTTTAAGCGAATTTTCGAATTGACGCGGTCCCCCACGTAAAAAAAACCCCGAGCAATATCACATCTCACCAGCAGCCGAAGCATTTTGAACATTTAAACCAGGGGTTTTCAAGTGGTGCTTCGCCGGGAAATTTGTGCTCCGCGAAGTTATAGCCAATGCTCTCACTTGAAAACGCACCTTGAAAAAAAAAATTAATTTCACTGGACATTTAGTGATTTATTTTGTTTACTCTGGCTCAGTTGTAGCGTAACTGTGACGAGCAATCGAAATAGAGTTATTTTAATGCAAATAGGATTTCTTTAATTGTTTAAAAATGCAGGTGCTCCATCAAATGTTTTTGCTATAAAAAGTGCTCTGTCATAAAAAAAATCTGAAAACCCCTGATTTAAACCATACATGCACTCATAGTCACTAATGCAGCGTGTTCAATAAGTTAAAATACGCTTAAAAATGTGTTAAAAATGAGAATACAAGATATTCTTTTCTGCGTCAATTTGTATTGAGGCAATGTTTATTGAGAACCTTTACGGCATATTAGCTGGGAGCACTGGTAGCAAATCCAGTCCAGTCCCACAGGTGGTTCGCGGAACAATTGGGAATCGACCACTTGATCGTGTTTCGTGTGCAGGGTGGCCACCCATTCGGGAAAAGCGGGAAATGCGGGAAAAAGTCGGGAATTGCTTCATGGAGTCGGGATTTTTTTTAATTCGTTTATTTTTACAGGCTCAGTTACATTAAGTTTTAAGGAGCCGAATTCCTAACTATATTTTTATAACTATATAAAAACAATTTCCTAATTCTATGGTTAGTGAGGTAGAAACTACTACTCTTAGACTACTTCCATAGAATGATGCGACCAACCTACCGCCATATCCTGACAGATGCAAGCTCATAGGATTGGAGACATCATCAGCCAGACGAATTACGATGCAGCGGTTATTTATTTTCGATATTCTTGAAGATTCTATTGACTGCCCTGAATTGCTTGCACAGATCCCGCTCAACATACCTCCCAGACGTTTTCGGAACTCGCCTTTCTTTGCAGTGCCATACCACAGAACAAACTACGGCTACAACAATCCGTTCGATTCTTGCCTACGCCAATTCAATCTTATTTGTGATGTGTATGATAAACTTGACTAAGATAAAAACTCTATCATAGGTATAAGCAAATTACAGTCGAAGACTGTGTAAATAAAATAAAGAGTCAAATGAGCAAATAAAAGCATATATCTCAAAAGCTTTGAAATGTTTGTATGTATGCGAGCAGACACCTATTTCTTTTTTCACTTCTTTTGAATCTGTACCCAACAAAATTCCAAACGATGGCAACGTGGATCGAACCAAGGCCGAATGGAATGCGAGGCTGTTATACACGACTTCACTATCCAAATGATTGTGTCCCATTTACCCGAATACCATTCACCAGAAATACGTTTACCCGAAGCACATTTACCCGAATGTAACATATACCCGAATGACATTCACCCGAATGCGACAAATACCCGAATGGACATTTACCCGAATGCAGCGTTTACCCGAATCTAACAAACACCCGCATACGACATTTACCCGAATAGAATGTATACCCGAATGAAAAAGGAAAAGTTCCGACAAATCAAATTATGAGTTTTGTCGAATCTCCTGTTACGAAGTTACGAAGTAGAATGAGAAATTGTAATGAGGAAATTCGAAAAAGATGTTGAAGACTTCGCTGTGTCATTTTTAGAAATTAGTGTAGGCACAATTGACATGTCTTCTTTCCTTTCCGTATTGCTCTCAAAGGCCAAGAGGCCATTTGAGCCAAGGCCATTCAGAAATGAGCATGGGTTATGGAATATTCCGAAAATTAAGCAGGTAAATTTAACACAAAAAATTAAATGCAAAATGTGAAAAGAATAGATGAGAAAAAATGGTACGTATTCACCACCGCAGCGCAGTTTTTATTATAAATATGTTATTTCGTGATGAAATTTATTCTGAGATCAATGTAATGGGGGCGAAGTCCCATTTAACAAGGAGAAGGAACCGAGGCGGCACCAAGCCGCCGAAGTGACGCAATCCGAGTCGGCCGCCGACCCGCCGTCGGAAGCGGCGGCTTCTCGCTTCTCGTTCCACCGATTGACGGTTTGTTTGAAACATAGGAGACGATCCTTTAGTCAGGTAGTCAGGCGTCGGACGGCATTCGTTAACTTGGTGCATTACGTTTGCCCGGTTAATTATGCATGTCATGCATATTGATTGCCTGTTTGCAAACGTGATGCACCAGATAAACGTATGCAATCTGACGCTCGCTAACGCTCGGTCGTACCTAACTAGAGGATCGTCTCCTGTGTTTCAAACTAACCGAGCAATCGGTGGAACACAGGTTTGCTTACGAGAGGCCGTCTCGGTTCCTTGTTCTCGTTAGATGGGGACTTCGCCCCCATTACAGTGAAAGGGAATTCATTCAACGCCACTATTTCTCAAATTGCACTACCCACGAAACATACTTTTTTAATGGAAATGAACGTACGAGACAAATATGATCTTTATATAACACTGATCAGAAATAAACATACAAATACTACATAATAATTATTATTCAAATAGATACTTCTTCCGGGTATGTGTCGCATTCGGGTAGATGTTACATTCGGGTAACTGTTACATTCGGGTGAGTGTCGCAATCGGGAAAATGTTACATTCGGGTAATTGTTGTATTCGGATAAATGTCGCATTCGGATAAATGTCAATTAGAGTTGATGTTACATTCGAGTAGCTGTCGCATTCGGGTATTTGTTACATTCGGGTGAGTGGAATTCGGGTGAATGTCTTTTGGGTAACTGTCCTTCTGGTGAGTTGGTCTCGGATAAATGTGGCACAATCATCCAAATAGCTACTGTTGCTGTTGCAAAAATGCGTGATAACATTACACCTCATTCTAAAATCAAATTGAGTGTTTTCTAAGAGTAAAGAGCATAAAAGGGAATCTATATCTTTCTCGGACTGGGTCGTGTATTTGGAAAATTATGCGAAAAGCATTAATGCGTGCTTATTTGCAATGTGTTAGTTAGCAAGTTAATGTTCCATTATTTGGATAAATCTGGACGAATCATAAAAAGTCTGGAATAGACAAAGGACAGTCTGGCTATCTGAATGATCCGCAAAAGTATGGAAGATTCCAGATAAATCTTGAACTATCTATTCTATCCAGCAACGCTGGATAGAAACATAAACATTATATTGATAAAGTGTATCGCATTACTGGTGGATTATTTGAAAAAAAATTGGAAAATTGTCCAGGGGCGAATAAACTTTTTTTTTAAATACTGTATGTCTCCCAATGTATATATTTCAAATGTCTTTAACTGAATTTTTATTTGAGGTGCTTTGGAGGAGACAAGATCAAACGACAAGAGCTCCACGTTAAAAATAATCCATTGTCAAATTATTAGAAATCAATAGAAAGGGTTCAACTGATTTTCGATATTTCCGGATAGTGGAGGTTTTTCCGCTGAACCTGTAGGACGATGTTTCCGCCAAAACAAAAATAAAACATACACACAAAAAGACTGTCAGAGTTTCTTCTAAGGAATACTTGATAAATGGTAGAATACGACGAAACCAAGCCCAAGCACTGACCTCTGAGTAAAATCATTTGTAGCAGATGACAGTGCTCAACGGAATCCCACTCCAGTATCGATTATGGCTGTCTAGCGAGGGAATGATCTGGGACTGGCAATAAATTCAGTAATTAATTAGTCTGGTAGACATAATTTGTGTTAATTTACGTTTGATTGCTTTTATGGGATGTTCCGTCGCAAAAAAAGGCGAACGAATGCTTGGCTGATAATGGATTAGAAAGTGTTCTTTCTTCTTAGTAGCATAACACTATGTTTGCCTGCGCGAAGGTTGAGAAGAATCGTGGAATCGGGAATTGATGTCACGGAAATCCTAACGCCGGGGTGATCCAATTTTACGTTTATTATTTCCGGCGCTAGCGTTCCGTTGACTTAGGGTGCTGATTTACTAGCGTTCCTAATGTAATGTAATGGAATAATTTTGTATTTTTGTATTCGAGCGTGAGCAGTATGAATTTATCCTAAAATGATTATTTTTATACGTTCGAATGAAACATTGCACGATATCGATCGAGTGTTCGATCGATTTACTGTGAATATTTATGCACTCTCCACTTCCGGTCGGGGCAGAACTTCTTACATAATATTTACATTTATCCGTTCGACAAGCGTGAAACCAGAAGTGGTAACAAAAAACATATCTTAAATCTGTTTACGATAGCAGGATGGAGTGGGGGGATCGCCTGAGTCAGTACCTCAAACTATACCGGGGTGAAACAGAAAAGCTTAAAAATTTTCCCCAACACGATAAATAAAACATGAGACAAGAGAATTGAGAGACATGTGCACAGGAACAAAAGGCCTCAACCGGAGCCAGGAATACAACCATCCGCTTCCTTTGGCCATTTGTGGTGTTGGTGAAGGTGAAGTGAAACAAAAAAAAAGACACATAAAAACGAAGGCATGTGTGTACTTATAAGTCCCGGAAACTCAGCCCCACCCTACGACCTATGCTGATGATACCGCCATCAACCGGAGGAAGAACGCTGCCCCATTACTACTATCCAGTATGGAAGCCAGTCTTACCGGGCAGCAAATGGTGTTGGGTAATGTTTGTTCAGGTGCTGGTCCTGTGAGTCTTGTGTATGTGTGGGGGTGTGTTCGAGGAGATGCGAACGTATTTGATGCTCATCATTTATTCATTGGCATGAATGCGAGGCGAATCGCTCAGACTGGTAACTCGGAGTGCAATCATGTTCAAAGTGCAAATTCTATTGTTGAATTGAAAATTGAATGTTTTATATGAGTGGGTTCGTTTTGATTCCTCTCTTTTCGTACTTGCTTGAACGATTTTTTTTTCAAATCAGAAAAACTTATGATTGAGCTGAACTATTTCCTTTCCCGTGTTATTCTCCATTCATCCTTGTCTTGCGTTGGGGAAATCTGTAAAGTTAATCATCTGAAGTAATATTGAATATTGTTTCAATAAACTGTTTTGCTTTATTCCGATGGTTTCGACTGTTGTTTTTCTTTTTGTTCCAATGAAGTCCTTTCAGAGTTGGTGGGGTTCTGGTGGTTTGCTGTTGTTGGCTGTCGAACGGTCGCTCACTCAAGGAGGTTGTGATGATTCAAATAAGCATCACACCCAGGTTGAGTGAGTGAACGGCTGGCAGCTCCACGGTCTTCCAAGTGATGAATTTTCCGAGTGCCACTAGATATTGAGTTGAGCAATTAAACAAACATTAACGAGTTTTCTGATGGTGGGCGTACTCGGTGGAGAAAACCCCGAAACCACGATCCTTATAATTGAATCAGCCGACAAGCTATGTTTGCAGAATTAATTATAAATATCACAGAGATAATTTTGAAACTTTCGCGCCGATGAAGTGGGTGTGCTAGTTTGCGGTGGTGGGGGAGAAAATACTCCTGTTGAGCCAGTCGGTGGGACTAGTGTGTTTGGAAAAGTTCAACCAACTATGAATAAAACAGAATAAAAAAATTCGTAGACGAGAGAAGCAACGTTTATTGCAAATAATGATAATTAATGACACACCGGTCAGAGGTACATGAGCAAACAACTTTTGAAATGTTGGAGATAAATGACAATAACATAAACTTCTTCGAAATATGTCTTCTCGCTTCATAAACTGTATCCTTGGACATTTGTACAGCATGTCTGTCATCAAACCGGATTCCTCTTTTACATTACAGAAACATAAAATTTCTAGTTCAATACTAACGATAATCAAACGACAAAAAATGGGGAACTGTCTCAGATCGATGAAAAGCGAAATGTCCACACGAAAGAAGAAGGACAATTGGAATGACAGTTTTGTGACACTGCCACACACAGCAACAAAGAATAAAAAAGTTTTCACGATAGAGGATATATAAGATGTTGAAAATGGTTGGAATATTTTAAAATGACTGAAAAATATTTCCAATATTGAGATGATTTTACTTTGTTATCCAAGTCGCTTGATGTTCAGGTTGGCGAAGGTGGCATTGCGGTTGTACATCCGGTATATGTCATTCCCAAAAGTAGAACCAATACAGGTCTATATATATATATATATATATATATATATATATATATATATATAAATGGATTTCTGTCTGTCTGTCTATTTGTCTGTTTGTCTGTCTGATTCTTATGGACTCGGAAATGTTGAAGTTTTAGGGTGTAATAAATGTTTCTATGATGGTTAGACTCTCCACCCCTCTCTCTAAAGGGGGGCTGCCATACAAACGAAACACTAACTTCTGCATAAGTCTAGAACTAATCAAGCACAATTTGGGATGTTATGTTTTTTGGGTATCAGAAATATTTTTATAATGGTATGACAACCCCTCCCTCCTCTGGAATGGAGAGGGGGTCCCATAAAAATGTTAAACATATTTCAACAAAAAATATTTCTATAATGGTATGACAACCCCTCCCTCCTCTGGAATGGAGAGGGGGTCCCATAAAAATGTTAAACATATTTCAACAAAAAATATTCCAACCAAAAATATTCCATGACAATTGCGCTAGCGAAATTGATCTTTATTCGAAAAGAGCAGAACTCGAGGAAGGAATTGTCCGATTTAGGGCTGTCTTTATTCTATCATATTTTCTGTATAAAACATTTATTCCATTTAACGGAGAAACATGTTTTTTGCAATAGGTTGGAAAATCTTAAACGAGAATTGTGTCTGAAAATAATTTGATATTAAAATGATGAGTTTGGTAGAAATACTAGGAATTTTATAGTAAAAGGTAAATTCAACGCGGTCGAATGGAAGATCAATCAATTAACAGTTATGCGATTGGAACCATGGACTTGCTCATAGTAAGAAAACCTAAATGTTTGAAGGTATTGATGAAAAAACAAATTTTAGGCGGGACGAAGTTTGCCGGGTCAGCTAGTTATTTATAAATTTTCTGCAAAAACCGGTCCTCATCCCATAAAACTTTAAAACTATTAACTTGTTCGAAAATTCTGATCTTGACTTTTGATTTGCGATCAATGCATGGCGTTTTTCACATATGTAGATATTCAATAATGGCATGAATGTCGACTAGAGGCTGAACACGAAAAAACAGGACACACGGAAAATGCGGAAATTTTTTTTATGAATAAAGTTTTTCAAAATTTCACCTAACTGTACAGAATCACAGTAGGCATTTGTAATCAGCATAAGGTTATTTATTTACTTCACGGCGTCGCCGTAACAAGGGGTCCGAAGATATTATCAAGAGACACGACGAAAATAACACAAGTTTGGCAATTCTGTGTTCAGAAAGCAAAGAACTGGTTTGAGCAATTTCAAGGCACAAATTGTATCGGAACATGAAACGAAGCAAATCTGGAGGGAAAAAATGCTCGTGTAAGTTTTACCAGAATTGACTAACAAAATACGATTGCGTCATTATGTATGCTGAAGCGCACTGCAAAGCCGTGAGCAAATACTTCCTTATGACAGAAGCTATACTGTTCCACCATATTATAACATTTTCTACTTTCATTTAGTAGTCGTTTCGTAAATTCTTATCTGTATGATGGGTAATCGCTTCTGCCAGCGAGCAGCTAACATTGCATAATGCAATTGTCACACATAGCGTTTTACTAGATATCAGGTGCAAGAGTAGGGTTGTCACATTTAATTCTGTAAAATTTTCTTAAAAAATATGTATATCTATATTCTTAGCAAAAAAAAATGGGTTGTTGAAGTCGTATCAATGCATCAATCAATCATTTCAAAAAGTTTTCTTCCAATACTCTGAACTATATGATGTTTATACATGGTTTTGTTGAAGTTTGCCTTCAATTTTTTTTGCAATTTCATCCTTGAAACTTCTCCTTGAGTCAATATATAGTTTTTCACTTTCATAATCGAGTTTGTAATTGTGGGGGCCAACCGATTCCCGGACTTTGTTTTGTTGGCATTCTAAAGCGAAAATATTCGCTCAACACACGCTGATGAATGTTATCAAAAAGGGTCTTACAAACGACCGTAGCAATGGATACAAAAAATTCTCATCACGCCATTTGACATTCATCAGCTGGGACCAAGTTATATCTAAGTCACTAAATTTTTGCTCCATAAGACTCGTTTTGAGTAGCCGTTATCCAAGCCTTGTTTATTACCTGCTTCAACGAATTGAGGAAATTGGCGTATCAAATCAATAAGATTTGGTAATTTGACGAAAATTACCGCAGTTTTGATAACCGGATCGCTGAAATCAAATCGCTTTGAAATCTGTTCCACGAGTTCAATATAGAAGTCACAACAACAAGCTGAGAAAGTATTGGATTCAGCTAGGAAGCTGACCTTCAATTGTCAGCTTCCTAGCTGAATCCAATACTTTCTCAGCTTTTTCTTCTTAATACTAACGTAAACATCCTCAGGCTTCTTCAGAAAGTCTCCAAAATCTTTCACATCAAGGTCAACATCAGCGAATCGTTGCACGTAGCTCTCAAAAGTTACCCAACATGACCAACAATAACATACTTGTCTCATTATAAAGTTCACAAAATTGAGAATTTTCTGATTGAAAAGTGCAACTGACTTTATTGATTGCGGTAGAAGAAAGTTTATGAACAGCATTAAACCGATTATGCTGTTAGTCATAGGATGTCATAGGATCGTTTAAATAAGTGTGATGATGAACAAAAGAAAACATCTGTATTCATACTGGTTTTGTTGGTATGAGTCATTGTATCCTTGCTACCACACAATGATCATGATACATAAAGTTGAGTGGTGTCTCGATCATGGTCATACTTAATTTGAAACGAATAGAACAGTTTAAGCTCTTCAAATCGCTCAAGATTTCGTTGAAAAACTGTCTCCAACGAAAACCATCTCGTTTCGTTGCGTTCAACTTTTTTTTTATAAATAAAGGTGTCTATGTATGCACTGTAATAAATTCAAGGTTTAGAATTGAATTCAAAAAAATTGTTAATTCTGTATTTTAGCTAAAAATCCGTAATTCTGTATATACAGATTCTGTATCTGAAATTTGGCGAAAAATCTGTAAAATGCAGAATATTTTGTATATGTTGCAACCCTGTGCAAGAGCAAAATCATTTCGGAGGGTCGGTAGTATGTTCTGTTGTAAATGAAATTACGATGATTGAAATTTAAGCTTGTATGGAGTTATCTACGGGATTATTTCTAAGAATGTCGACTTATGCAAATTCGGGGGTAGGTAAACCGGAATGGGTAAGCTTTTTAAACATCAAGTACGATTGAAATGAAGCAAAAATTTTTAATCTGTCATTTCGTGAGATTTCAATGTATAACTAGATGTGTTTGTGTAATGTGTTACAGCAATTTATTGTTTTCACAAGTGTTTGTGTGTGCAGGCGCGCGATGCAAACAATATTTTTGCTTATCTGTTTTTTTTTCGCTTTAAGTTTCTAAATAAGAATTTCGTAAGATACCTAAAGGAAATGTGTTGAAAAAATTGGAATTGGAAAAATCGGTCGGTTCGATGAAGTAGTATGTATAAAAAATGGGAAATCTCACAGAATATGGAAAAACTTAGAGTACTCCACGAAATGAGCGAGAAATAATTCCAACAGTTTTTAATAGTTCGAAATTAGTGATGCAAATAAAGTTGTCTTTGAAGTCAAACGTTTCTCGGGAGACAATTCGCTAAGCATTGGTCAAGCGTCTTGACATCCATAGGACTTGAAAAAAAGCCCTAAATTCTCATCTTCTCGCAGCGAAAAACGTTTGAGTTTCGCTAAATCTCACTTTGACTCATAGGTCTTCATTGTGATTATAATCGTCTTCAAATGGAGTTTGTTCAGCTGGAAAGCTGAAGACAGCTTTCATATTCTTTAAAATGGAGTACATTCGGGTTCTGGAGACTTTTTTAATATTTATTTGGTGCATATATCGTCGAAAAATAATTTACGTCAGCAGGACAATGCCGTCTTTTATAGAAGCAAGGAAATCAAACAGGATCGAGGAGCAGAAAATAAATATGCTTGGCTCATCCCACGAACCCAGCGGCAAAACTTTGGAGGTTCTTAGTTCTAATGGTTTACGTCGATTCATTAATGTTGTTTTGTCTACATGATTTCTATGGCAACTGCTTGGCGCGCTGCAATTTGTTTATTGTGTCCTTCGCGTATAGCAAAAATTAAGTTTCTCTGTGTTGAATGTGTTTAGGTGAACACTTCTAAAATGCCCAAGAAAAAGGCAATATTCTGAGGAAGGCCTAAATTATGAATGGATCAATATGATGACAGTAAACTTAAACAATGATAAATGCAACATCTACTTGAACATTCGATTTTTTTCATTCAAAAATGGTGATTTCTATACCTGGACAAACCATGGTAATTTTTTGGACAAACCATGATCGTAATTTCTCTTTGAGGGAAATCGTTAAATCGTCGTATTGATTATATGTGATTATCATAAAGAAAAATCGATTTGCATTTACTAGTTGCTTGAAAACACCATAAATTGGGCAAACCAAGATTTTTTTTTTCCTCTATTATAGTGACTTTCAACACATTTCGGCTGGGTCGTCACTTTTACTTCCATTTTTGGAAGAATGTCGGGAGTGAGAATTGAACTCGTGATCTCTGCGTGAGAGGTTTGGATGTTACCACTGCGCCAGATCGCCTCCACTACAAACCAAGATCATTTACCCTATTATTCTTTTGAACTAAATAATGTAACAACACGTTGACTCAAAACGCTGCGTTACTATGGAAAACACTGTCGGTGGTCTTATAGAAATTGTACGAGTCTATTTCTTAGCCCACACCACAACTAGCGTTGGCAGAGGACATATCAGCTTCGGCAGAAGAAATACTTTTCCGTACGCTGAAGGGTGAAATGAACAAATAACAGCACCTTCTTCAAAAGCTTCAAAATGTTTGTATGTAGGGGAGCAGACATCTCAGACAGAGCGTCAGCTTGGGATTTTACAAAAAAAAAAGTTCAACGATGCCAAGCGGGAATCGAACCAAGGACGACTAGAATGTAAGGCTATTTCACTCGGCCATGATATCCACATAGCCACTGGTGCTGTTGCATAAATGCGTGATAATATAAATAAAACTTATAAAATGTAGTTGGAAAGTGTTTTCTGAAAGTAAAAAGGATAGCATAAGCGAAAACCTATATATTTTTCGGTCTGGACCGTGTATGTGACAAAGTATGCTAAAAGGTAAAATACGGGCTTATTTGCAATGTGTGTCTTGTTTCGCTCGCTCATATCATACTTATATTGCTATGGCATATATATTATACAAATGCTGTACCAGTATGGGAGAGTAGTACATTATCTATTATTTTAAAGCTCATTTAATTTAATAAAACGGGATGCCAAAACATGTCTAAAAATTAATTTTGGTTGCACTCAGTGAAAATCAGTCCGCTTTAGACTTGGTAGCAGAGCTGTGATGCCAATGACCGGGTGAGTTCTGTGATTCGTCGAGAGAGGTCTCTATTTTTTTCTATTTTTACTTCGGCGATTTAATTATCAAATTATGCTGCACAAAATTACAAAATAAGGAAACGTTTGTTTTATATTATTTATTTTAGTGTGGCTGCGTTCCGTGTTCTGATTACTCTGGCTTGTACAATTTCGCAAAAGAGATCTGTGTATTTTTAATCAACATTTTATTATATTTAGCCTTTTCCAGTGAAGTTTGTTTACCAAATTGATCGCCGGACCCAAATTCAATAAATAACATAATCCTTTCGTTGCTGTCAATTTCAATTCCACCGCGTTCAGACAAAACTTTATCCAAAAGCACGTTATTAGTGTGCGTGTACGTGTGCGGGAGAGAGAGAGAGAGAGAGAGAGAGAGAGAGAGAGAGAGAGAGAGAGAGAGAGAGAGAGAGAGAGCGGAAAACTCTGTCAAGTATCATTGAAAAAGTTTTCCGTGTATTCGGGTCCCAGAAGCGGTCTGAGCCTACACTTCTCGGAATGATGAATTATTTTCTTGCGTTAAACCATAATATACCCATCCGTTCCGTTCCCCCTTCCGAACAACCAAGTGACTGTGGAATTGGAAAATTTATAACCAACCATCATCAGCGGAAAAACATCATGTAAACTTGCGGCCACACCGTGTTCGGCAGGAAGCGGATGCCAAGCGAGGAAGATGGAAAACAGGGTGAAATTTTTCGCGGTACGAACCATTTCACCGGTTTCCCGCTGTTACGTTGTATCGTAGCAGAAAAAGGACCTTGTTTCGGGAAGCAGCAGTGTATAACTTCGTTTTAAGCCCTAGCGGGGTGGATTGAAATAGCAATGATAGTGTAGTTATTTTGATTAATTCAGGGCGTGGTGAGGATTTTGGAAAAGTTTCACCGAAACGAGACTCTTGGATTGTTTCGTGTATTATTAAAGCAAACTTTTTACTGCGCAAACATTATAATCGATCTTCACGCTCTCATACGGTTAGTAGCGGGGAACAAACTCGAATCAATCATCTTCAAATCAAATTAACCCTTAAAAATTAGAAGTATTTCCATGAACTTTGGCTAACTTTCTGAGCCACACCTCCCGTGCAAACTTTCTTTCTTCTGAAGAAATCACAAATACGTAATTTTTTTCTTCGTAATTGACTTGGAAGAATACCAACCCTGTTATATTACTCTTGGCTCCGATCCTGAGTTTTTTTTACGAGCGAACTTTCCTGACATGCAGTGCCACAGACTTTACGGCCATTTTATTACGTCATGCCGCTTATAACCGTACTTTCTCGAACTCTGCTCGGCCACAAAACTTCAACAAATCAACAATTCCTCTGCCCTCGCTCCTCAAATGAAACATTCAGTGCGTAGGAGCTCGAGCAGCCTTAGCATTTTTTTTTCTTGTTTCTCTATCTGCCAGTGAACCGAGTTTTCTCGGACTCCACTCACGGATGGAGCTGGATGGGTGGGTTAGAATCTAGAGAAGGATTTAACTTTAATTATTATGAAAAAGTCGGATTTGAGCCATAAGCGGCGCCACTCGCCACGCCACCAGCGGGGAGCAATGATTTAATGAGAATTATTTTCCCGGTGATTATGTGATGAAATTATGAAGTTTTCCACGAAACACAGCTTATGAGCATTGCGAGAGAGGATGGAGGGGGAGTTCCGCTCGTGCGATCGTAAAGTGGGTGCTTATCGGGCAGGGAAAGCGCGGAAAGACACTCGCTGCGTTGCAAGGCGGTTACTTTCCGTAGGGTTGTTTGACTTTCGGCGCTGACTTTGGCGTGATAAAAGTTTCGAACGGTGTAAAATGATCATCAGAGCTCCCCCGAGCTCGATGGTGATGGTGATGTTGGTGTAGTCTTACCTGGAAAAGATAGAGAACAGAAGATGAAGGTGGAATTAGTTGCGAAAAGCTGGTTCGAAATTTGTTTGCATTTGCAGATAAGTTGTTCGGAAACCATTAGGGGCTTAGCGGTGGTACGCTTGGTGAGTTACAAGCTCATTATCAAGCGCCCGTGCCGTGTTCTGTGGGGTGGCGGCTATCATGAGCTTCGGGGCTCAAAGTTTGGAGAATGGCATAGAAATAAGGATGGCTGTTCAATGTAGCCGAAATGATAGACTGTTCTCTCATGTTTAGTAGGACTGATATAATTTTAAAGAGGCATATTCTATCCATACACACAGTAAGAAAAACAATGGATTTATTTTACACTAGCTGACCCGGCAAACTTCGTCCCGCCCAAAATTTATTTTTCGTTATCACATTCACGGTTTCTTACTAAGCGCACATTCATGGGTCCAGCAGCCCCCATGCCCTTAGAGAGGGTGTAGGTGTATCGAACCGTCATATAAACGTTTCGTGCCCCCTAAAACCTCCACATGCCAAATATGTATCAATTTGCTTGATTAGTTCTCGAGTTATGCAGAAAGTTGTGTTTCATTTGCATGGGAGCCCCCCTTAAGAGAGTGGGGAGGAGTGTCAAACTACCATAGAATCGTTTATCGACCCCTAAAACCTCTAAAGGGTGTGTCACATCAAATTGCATCACGGGAAAAACGCTGTAGAAATTTAATTTTTAGGAATTATATCTTCAGCTTTCGCTTATAATCAGATAAGAGTGTATAGATCACGTTGGCCATGCATCACTGTCAATTTTTCGTAAATTTGGAAAAATGTCGTCGAACGAAAAAGAGCGTCGTGAATTAATCCTGCGCACTCATTTCGAGAATCCGGAGTTGTCATATCGGGACATCGGTAAGATGCTGGGAATCGTCCAATCCACGGTCAGCAGAGTACTAAAACGATACTTCGAGAACTCAACCATCGACCGGAAGGTGAAGAACGGCAAAAATGGATGCTCCGTCAGTGAAAAAGATCACAAGCGCGTAGTTTAGCAGTTTAGACGTGATCCGAGAAGTTCGGCCTGGGATATCGCCAATAAGCTGAATTTGTCAAGTTCATTCGTCCAGCGGACTAAGCAGCGGGAGGGCCTGCGTACATACAAGGTTCAGAAGGCTCCTAACCGCGACGAAAGGCAAAACATGGTGGGGAAGACGCGAGCCCGGAAGCTGTACACCGAAATGCTGACGAAGCCGCATTGCCTGGTAATGGACGACGAAACCTACGTCAAAGCGAACTTTCGTCAGTTGCCGGGCCTGTTGTTCTTCTCCGCACAGGACAAATTCACCGTTCCGGAGGAGATTCGCAAGCAGAAACTATCCAAGTTTGCCAAAAAGTACATGGTGTGTACATGGTGTGGCAAGCGATCTGCTCTTGCGGAAAGCGGAGCGCCCCCTTCGTGATGACCGGCACGGTAAACGGGCAGGTTTACCTTAAGGAGTGCCTGCAGAAGCGCTTACTACCACTATTGAAGCAGCACGAGGGCCCGACCATCTTCTGGCCGGATCTCGCTTCGTGCCACTATTCAAAGGACGTGTTGGAGTGGTACGAAGCCAACGGGGTCACCTTCGTGCCAAAGGAAATGAGAGAAATATTGGGCGATTATGAAGCAGGCCCTCCGGAAGAACCCAAAAGTTGTCAAATCGGAGGCGGACTTCAAGAGAAAATGGATTTCTGTTCAAAAAAACTACAACCTGACGTTGTACAGAACCTTATGGACGGGGTAAAGAGGAAGGTGCGAGTATACGGGCTTGGGCTCGAAGTATGAATAAAAAGAAAATGCCAAAAGTTGTTTAATAGTTTTTATTTTACTGTCTAAAATTTTCAAAAGGATCGGTCTACTGGGCGAATTTCTACAGCGTTTTTTCCGTGATGCAATTTGATGTGACACACCCTTTATATACTAAGTTTGATTCCATTTGTTTGATTAGTTCTCGAGTTGTATAGCAACCCCCCCCCCTATCTTTAGAGAAGGGAAAGGAGTGTCAAAGCACTATACAAACATTTATTGCTCCGTAAAAACTCCACTTGCCAAATTTGGTTCCGCTTGCTTGATTAGTTCTTAAATTATGCAGAAAGGTATGCTTCATTTGTATGGCAGTAACTCCCCTTCAGAGAGAAGGGAGGAGTGTTTATTTACCATAGAAACGTTTCGTGTCTCCTAAAACCTTCACATGTCAAATTTGGTTTCATTTGCTTGATTAATTCTTCGAGTAATGCAGAAATTTGAGTTTCATTTGCCACCATAGAAACATTTATTGCACCCTAAAACCTTCATGTGCTAAATTTGGTTTCATTTGCTTGATTAATTCTCGAGTAATGCAGAAATTTGTATTTCATTTGTATGACACGATATGCGATATGACATCTTTCATTCATAACCCATTATCTATCCAACGAAGCTACTTCGCTCGTAGGCTTCAAATTGAACTATCATTTACACTCGCACGCTCTAGTTCATATTTCTCTTCTGCTTTGCTTCTGCGCATCAGTGCAAGCTCTGCACTCAACTAGTTTCGTGCATATTCTGAGAATGTATTTTGCACATCCGTTCAGCGGAAACAGAAACCGTTGGTTTGCCGCAGCGAAGGAAGTAAGTATTGTGCTGTGCCTCTCTCCATTTCCGCTAGTGTTCGTCAACGTGGCAAACCATTCTGCTTTTTTTCCGTTTACCGAAATTATTTTACGCGGAACAATTTTCAGGATTCAATGTCCAGACGATTTTTAAAAAACACGGCTACAGCAGACATTTTGAAGTTTTTTTTTACAAAACGCGATACAAGAAAGGTATAAAAATGTTGGAAAATCGATGGATGAAATATGTAAAGTTAAGGACTGGTTACGTTTTAGTAGAATAGCGGAGGGTGGTCCTGAACCGAAGTTCAGTTCTCGGTTGAAAAATTTAGAAATAATCGAGTTATTGACTATTTAAGGGTCCACTAAATTATGGCACAAATCATTGATCTCTGGGGATTCTACAAAAGTTTGCGTAATACAGAAATCATGGTACACAGCACCAAACATACACGATCTATTTTGCTATGGTAACTAACGTTTGCAGTGGAACTTCGCCGTTTGTTAGTCGAGATTTCTATGCCAAATAGCTCGTCTTAAATGTACTCTGAGTGTCAAGTTTCCGAATACGCGTGTATCAGTGAATGTCGGAAGAAATTTATTTTACTAAATCCTGGTGAAATTATTTGTAAGAATGGAAACGGGTACAAAAGAAGTTGAGTGTCATGCTGAGGTCGTACGTGTCAGTATAGTCCGCAGTTAGAAAGTGATAGTTAGTTCCCATAATTACATATTGAAAGTATATTTTGATTATTTCTAGATAATATTTTCAGATGAGATTAGATTGACTGCTTCGTTATTTCCCAAAATACGACCATTTAGTGTAGAGAGCTACAGCAGCCGAGTGGATAGCGCCACACATTATCAACGCGTTCGATTCCCGTTATGAGCGGAAGATTTTTCGTCAAGGAAATTTGATTCGACTTGCACTGTGGTCGCGTGTATTCAGAGGTTGTCACTCAGAATACATTTGAGGCGTGTTATTTGGCATAAAGGATCTCAATCTCATCAGTAGTACAATAATAATGACGCAAGTAATACCTACGTTAAGACGGCAAAAGTTCCTCCAGGAACGTTGGTTTTATCCGAGGGAAGATATTGTTTTACCAGCGTGGAGGTTATCAATGAACAACATTCTATTTGGAACCTAAAAATTTTCTTGTCTGGTATCTAAACTATTGGCTTGGGCCTCAATTGTGTTTATAAAAAAGAATACTATTTAAAAAAATAAAACAAACCTAATCGAGGAGTCTTTTACGAACGAAAAAGCTCATTAAACAATCTAATTTTTTTAAATGTTTTTTCGTAACACGTCGCCTAATTGTTTTTTTCGGATACAATACGAACTATTCATACTTTTTTTGAGTTACAAGAATATGCAACTCAATTTTACTGAGGCTCTTTTGGAAAAAAGTATTAAGCTGTATGTTATGAAATACTTTAATCATATATAAAAATCATTCTTTTTGGGGTAGCAACGCTTTTTGATATTTTAAACAATAAAAAAAATACACTTTGAAAGTTCTATTTTCGTGATTTAGCCTTTATTTATGCGTATATCACAAAACACGTATGCGTATATCACAAACACAAAACAGAAACAATCAAGATTTACGATTTACGATTCAATGGTAGATGAAAGCAATCGTGATAAAGATATAGTAGAACCTCGATAATCCAGGAGCGGATGATCCGGGGTGCGGTTTATACGCGAAAGCGAGTAACATAGCAATTACCGTTCTGAATCATATTTCGGACAACATCATATTTCGGACACTTTGCTCTAATATCTTGAAATGCTTAATGCACTGATGATGTAACTATCAAATTAATAACACAATTGCTTCTTTAGAGTAATCCCTTGGTTTCACTATCACTTCACATGAGAACTACATTTGAATTATAACATAATCGGCAGAAATCTTAAATCACTACTCACTATCGTTTGTGTTTGACGTTTTCTTAGCGTGAGTACATAGAATTTACCTGTCCATAAATATTTAAATTTCTCCCGTGTTTCATCAGTTCTCATCATCGTTAACAGTTTACTGTGATTGCTTGTTAAGTGTTTCGCAGTTGATTATAAAATATAATCAAGTGTAATGTAATTTTCGTCCAAAACATTACAGAATAAAGTGTCCGAAATTTGAATTCAATCTATCCGAAATTTGATTTAGTGTCCGAAGTTTGATTTTTATTCGCTTCATTTAAAAAGAATTTTATTCGATGATTTTTTTATGTTTTCAATCAAATAGGTACCGAAGTAGGAAGCTTAAAAGCATATTGAATTAATTTATTAAAAATATCAAAAAAATAATACCTGTGCATAAAGTTTAGATCTGTTTTCTGCATCATATGCCTTAAGCGTCCGAAATATGATTCAGAACGGTATATAGGCCTTCCCGAAATGTGATAATGAGAGGCAGGATTTTGCTCTTTTGTTTTGGTCATGACTTTCACATTAACTGACCACTGGTGTACATGACCATACAGATGGACTATTAAATCATTCCTGTATTGATGATACATAGTTTTCATGTTAAAATATATTTCTTTTCGTGTTTGTACCTCATTTTCAGTCATTTAAAGCGCAATTCGCGATTTTCGTTATCCATGGTGACCTTGCTGACTATTCCTCGGATAATCGGGGTTCTACTGTAGTAGGGTATGACATAAAGTACTGGATGATTTGTTTTGTATAATCTACTTGCTAAAAAGAGCTGTTTATATGAAGTGAATGTAGCATTTCAAGTTCAATTTAAAGTAAAGATGAATGAATAGTGCGAATGGCTATGGTTTATTTTGAAATTATGTGTTGATCAGTATTGATAGATTTTCTCTTGGCCAAATAAATCCAAGCTCCGAGCATGTGCAGGGTTGATAGATAAAAATTGGATGTCTAAAAAGAATTGACGGTTCGCTCGTATTTCGGCGAATCTATGTCTTGTTTGTAACGTTCTCACTATGCTTCACTTCTCGGCAACTGTCGAGCGATTTTTTCTGAATATAATCAGAACAAAAATAAGCTTGGAAATTGGCTCTGCAATGATACGATGAACTCTATCTTGAGGTCAAAAGATTTGATCAAACATCGTGATGACAACTGAAAAATTTTAATAAATGAAAATGTAGTAGATATTAGATTTAATAAATGTAAATGAGGTATTTGTAGTAAATAAATGAGTATTTTTTTCATGCTAATAAATTAGTTTTTTCTCTATAAAAAATATTTCCGATGGTACAAATTTTTGGTACACATTTTTGGAAAAAAAAGTGCAGATGAGAAAGATTTTGAACCCCTTTGGTACAAATTAAAATGTGGCAACACTGATTACGGCTTTCAGTCGTCGTGGCATACTTCCGACAAGTTTTTGTAGATATTCACGTTAACCCTTGTATTGTGCAATTTATCATCTAAATAACTGCATAAATTCTCAATTGGGTTTAAATCGAGGAGTCATTCCAGTAGTTTTCTTATCATTATGTTGCCACCTTCATACTTAACTGTTTTTTGAATGTATCGTTCTCCGAGCACATCTTCAGATTTTCTTCATACCCTAGAGTGACGTTTTGCTCAAATAGCTCAAGCTTAATCTCGGCGACAATAGTAAGGGAACCGCGGGTTATACGGACAGTGGGGGTAATATGGACAGGTGGTTGATTTGTATAGTTACATTTTGAATTTCAGATTTCTGTTGATGAGAACCCCTTCTACATGTTATTCTATAATATTTAAGCCACCCTATGGCAATAAATACTAATCAAAAGTGGAAAAGGGAAACAAAAACCGAAAATCATACATGATTCCGCGTGTGGATGTAATTTTAGATGCTTCGATATTAAGCATTTTGAGTGGTTTAATATCTAAATTCAATTCGCTGATAGTTATATTTCGACTTGTGAGTTAACAGAGAAGCGATATTAGGTACATACGGAAAAGTAAATTAATTTTTGTGTGGAAAATTTAAATTATTGAAATAATTGTACTGATGGGGTAAAACGGACAGTTTCCAGTGAGAGTGAGATGGATTGTGAAAAATCTGTTTAATCTATTCCTATGGAAATGGAATCCTATTCCTATTCCCTATTCCCTAATCCTCCTATTCCCTCTAAAAATGGAAATCAAATCGCCAAATGTGGAATGTTTACAAGCTGACTGGAACCAAAAGCAAAATAGTTGAGGGTCTGTTCGTTCATACTGCTGAAAAGCACGATATCACTTCTAGGTGAATTAAATCGATTTTTTCATCATTTGACGGACATTCGTGATGAGTTCAGACCTTGGTTTAATAAAATTATTTCTCTAGCGATCGATAAACCACTAAGTTTCATATATTACAAACCTGTCCATATTACTTCCACTATATGTCCATATTACCCGCATCGAAAAAAATGTTGTACTTTTCGATCTGTTTTAATTTCAGTAAAAAACTTTTTTTTTTCAAATACTTTGTCAATTAGGTAGAAAAACAGTATATTGAATTGCAAGAAACTGCATAGCAGTTTTGGGAAACATGAGTTTCCAAACATATAATTGAAGTTCTTCTTAAAATGTCCGTTTTACCCCCACCACCCCTACTCTTTTCCAGCAGTCTACAGGCATTCCAACATGTTTTCTGATAAATTCCAATCGCACTCAGCGACAAAACAGTCTTCTAGCCACTTTTATTGAGCCGACGGCTAACAATACGTCAGCTGACATAAAAATTCATTGTTTACACGATATTACTCGATGAAAACTTTGGATTTTATGGATGATGCCCGCCTCACCACGACTATGTCTACGCCACTTGGGTCCTTTACCGAATAAATTTATCACGATTCCTTGCGTTTCGAACTTTTTCCATATTAGCGTACGTATATTAGCGTTTCAAGCGATTCAAAAATTAAGTGTGTTTAGGAATCTTTATGAAGTCTTTCCTGTTGTGACGTCTCGATTCAGATAACCCTGCAGTGCTGCCAAATATTAAAACTGATAATAACTATCGGAGTGTAAGTTTTATTTTGTCCACGTCCAAGTTCACTTTGATGACTTGGATCCTTTTTTATACTCAATATGATAATTAATCGTATTTATGTTTTGTCTTGGACACTGTTTGGCCGACATAAAATTCTACATTTTTACCATGAATATGTTATCGGTTTAGAAACAACGTAACCGTATTCTAATATGTGTTTTCGGCGATTGTGTATTATTTGTTTTGTCCAGTACTGTATATCTCTCGCTTCAAAGAGCTATGATCCCACTCGTGACTGGAAAAAAACACAAAGAAAATGAGGCCAACGGAAAAAAATCTCAAAGAAAAAAGCACAATGTCACAAAAGCTTACTAAGAACATGCTGACGTCGAACAAAACGTGTATAAATACCGCACGCAAAATAAGCAACTATTCCGGCAAATATAGATCAACTATGGACTTGGACTTCATGGTCTTCATCGTTCGTGGTCAGCAATATATATCATAAGTCGGAAACCTGTAGATTCCATGCTAAGTTTAGTAGTAATCGAAAATAGCGGATAAACTTTAAAATTCTAACATTATAAATAAGCTCAACCAAGAAGCCTCGAATTGATCATTTTATTTGTTATTGACGTAGGACTATGTCTTTGATTTCTATATAGGAGAGTCACTCTACGAAAAAGGTAACGAAAAATCAAGAGATTTCAAATGCATATTACTCAACATCGTTTTTTCGATATATGTTATACTATATACCATTAGATAGGAAACTCATTCAGCATTTTTTTTATCATGGCACAAACACTGATAAAACAAATAAACAAAAAAACTGATTGCGAGCGAACTGGTTGGGAATGATTGATGTGCAGCTGAACTGAATACATGTGGAAAGTCGAATACATAAATCAGAACGATTGAATATAGCGAAAACGCTCGCAGCACCCATTGGGATCAATTCACAACAGAATCCAAAATTATTTCACAAGGCAACATTCACGGTTAATAAGATATCTGATCTGCATCATCTGTCGATATAATCGGACACATTGTCTCCACAGACATTGTTTCAGACAAGGATAATATCGCCGAGTCAAGTTGGCTATTTAAATTCAAGTTTAAGAATGCACTGTAAAATGATGGCTTTTTCTTTTATTCAGCGGAAAAAAAACTAAAGAAAAAAGGCGACCGACTGATTATTTTTTCTGTAGGAACGGTTTGATTAATATGGATTTTATGTACATTTATGAACATCGATACAAGAAAACCAGAGATTGTCGAGTGTTTTGTATTGATGTTTATCTGATCCTGACAACTTTTTTCAACTTTACTATTGAAAATAGACAGGATTAAAATATAATGATGCCGAAATCTTTCTACCACTACAACTCTTACAATCCGTTTGAAGTTCATTTCAGTTCATATAACAAATGGTTTTGCTAGAGCCAACCCTTGGAGTATTGAATGAGTAAAATTTACGGATTTCTGAACAGTTGCAAAATCTTCACAAAATCCTACGTCAAGTTCCCGTCCGTGCCTCAAGGTTCAGATCCTTTCAGTTTTAATTTTCTTTTTACTACTATTACATAGTATAGAACATATCAAAAATAAACTTTGAATTGATACGAACACGCCACTCCTTTTTAAACCATATTTCAATATACACTCGACAAAAAAATTAGAGGAACAGAATGCGAAGTCGGAAATTTCAAGTGATTTTTGACTTGCTGTATCTTCGTGAAAAATCAACGCATATCGATGGGATGCGCACCATTTTGAAGCTACAATTATGATATTTCACGTACATATTTTTATCTTGGTGTGTGTAGGTGTAGTGGGCAACAATATCGGGAAGAAATGAAAAATTGTTTTTTCTTTATTTTTTGAAGAATATTCTGGACTAACCCATTTTTTTTGTCAACCAACTCAACAGCAAATCCAATTAACCTTATCCATCAGCTTTTATTTGGATCCAAGAACGTTCCTGTAGGACCTTCCCACACATAGATATTTTAGTTTGAATGAAAAAAAATCGTCTTTGATGATGAAAAATTCAATAAACAACCATCCCACCGAAAATCGAAAGGCAGATTTGAATACTCTAATAAATTTTGCACAAGGATAATTTATTACTTTGATGAAAAAAAATTATTTAAATTTTTTTCCCCTCTTCTCTAAGGGGGTCTGCTATACAAATAAAACACAAATTTCAGCATAACTCGAGAATTAATCAAGAAAACGGAACCAAATTCAGCGTGTGAAGGTTTTAGGGTGCAATAAATGTTTCTATGGCGGATGGACACACCTCCCCCTCTCTAGGGCTTGGCTGCCATACAAATGAAACACAAATGTTAGTATAACTCGAGAATTAATCACGCAAACGAACCCTAATTTGGGATGTGGAGATTTTAGGGTACAATGAATGTTTCTATCGTGGATAGACACACCTCTCCTCTCTCTAAGGGTGGGCTGCCATACAAATGAAACACAAGTTTCTGCATTACTAGAAAATCAATCAAGCAAACGAACCCAAATTTGGCATGTGGAGGTTTTAGGGTGCAATAAATGTTTCTATGTTGGATAGACACTCCTCCTCCCTCTCTAAGGGGGGGGGGGGCTTCCATTTAAATGAAACACAATTTTTTTTATAACTCGAGAACTAATCAAGAAACATAAATTCTGGGCGAGACGAAGTTTGCCGGGTCAGCTAGTAGCATATAAAACAAATCTTAGATAATTTAGGATTCGATTGTTATGCAAATAATACAATTTCGGTCATAGCGAAAATAGTAAATTATTATTTCATAAAAATGTTACATGTTTTCTGATTTCCATACTGAAAAATGTAGTCCTACGTAAAAAGCGCATTCAATGATAATGATAGGACCATCAATTATATCAATAAGGCGATACAGAAGACAGCTTATGCTGACAGCAACTGGAACAACTGTCATAATGTTGTTCATCAAGAATCCACCAAAAGCAAATATCTCAAAATCATCCCGTTTCGAGCTCTCATATGAGCTAGAGCTCGGAGAAAACCTGTCCATTAGACGGAAGAGAATTGGAAAATATTCGACTGAATAAACACAGATTACACCTAACGGGCATCAACGGTTTTGTTTGGTTTGTTTGTGGGAAGTTCGACACTATTCGCAACATTCTACAATACGGTAGATGAGGGCAATATTTCAAAGAAGGAAGCATAGAAGAAATAAAAAAGGAAACTATAGCCTCTTTTCAGTTGAGGCAACTTTTTTGCCAGTTTGTAATCGAAAAAAAAACAGAAATGAATAAAAAAGAACGTTCTGTGAGCGAAGGGCAATGGTTGCGGCGGATAAGATTTATCTTCCCTCGCAGCTTCCACTCGTTTCATATCGTGCTTGCAAAGCCATGAATCGGATGGGTGCGGAAAACCCTCGTTTTTGTTCACGCTACCGCCAGTGGAAGTATTTTTCGATTTGGTCCGGTTTGTGAGTGGCGGCGGCGGCGGCGGCGATGTGGTTTGGAAGCTGTTTGCTGCCTTTATTACCTGGCGCTCCTGTGGCTCCTTTCCCAAGCGTTTCTTGTCATAAAAACTCGTTCGTTCTAACGAATGGCAGTCGGCTGCCTCGGTGGGGGAGGGGGCCCGGGAAAATTGTGGAATGAGATTTCTTGGCGTTCGAGTGGTTACATTGTATCAATGCAGTTCAATGTGCACTTCTCGTTTATGCTCCGAGGAGATGGCAGCTTCTTCGAATGGACTGCGCACTAGTCCATTTGGAGTTTCATTAGCTTTGACTTTTATTCGCCCGGAAACAAAGTGTGCTTCAGCAAAGTGGGAAAAGGAGTTCCTCATTGTGCTCAATTGATCTTTTTTTCGGTGAATGGTGGCAGCATTCCAATGTCGTTTCATTTTCTGCTTCCTCGATTCGATGCTTTATCTTATGCTGGGATTCATCACTTCATTTAAAACATTCACGCTAAAAATCCACTCTTACAAAAGCCAGGTTCTTTTGTTGGGAAGACACTCGAATCAGTTTGCATTCCCTTCATCACCGCAGGGTGTCGATTTCAAAGGATAAATTGATTTATCGACCAGCAGTTCTCCGGGATCCATCATTCTTGTGTACCTTTCCTTCGTGCAGATGAGTACCGCTCAACTGATAGCCGAATCGGGCAGATTATAAGACATGAACATAAAAGTATGATTTTCCTTTGTTACCAAGCGCTAAGATGGTTTTCCTGGAGAAACTTCGTCCACCCCCTCCCCCCTCAATCCTCCTTGAGTTGAAGTGGATGGCGAGAAGCAAAATATCTCAAGTAAGCAACTGATGCTTCGAAAGTGAAAGAAAGAAAAGGTGGCTTGGTTTGGTTCGATCAGTTATTTCGTACTCCGCCTTCCATCCACCCAAAGTGCACCGAACTAAGAGAGTTGAAGTATTCCCATGCCTTCGGGAGCACGAAAGATATGACAAGGATCTAACGAGCGTGAAAACTCTCCGGCACAGTGTGTGACACTATATTTTGTTCTAAATTATTATCCTGCCCATTCTGGGAGAAGACAAGTGTTGACATAATTCGGACGATGCTTGAGGATTAAAGGGAAACTCTCCTTTGTTCACTTTCCGAACACTGGGCTATATCGATTCACAAGAAAAAAATTTATATTGGGAGGACTCTCGTCGTTATGTAAATGTATGATTACCATGGATAAAAGGACCGATCTCGAAGCAGGACGAGGGTCAAATTTGACATTTATGAAAAACAGCTGATGTCCCACAGACCGTATAATATATTTACGATTCAGGGACATCGTACCATTTGAAGTTCATTAACATTTAAATTAGCAGAGTTTTGTTCTTTCGTTTTACTCAAGACAGTCATGAATCATAATTCTTCACTCTTACTCATTAGGAATAGCTTTTTATAATCCTCTCACAAGGGCCATCAGAAGGTGGATTTTTTTGCGGCACGTTTTGCATTCATCGATTACACAATCCGCCGCTTTTACTGGTCGCTTCCGACTATCCATCCAGTGGTTGGACCGAATCCCTAAAGCGGAGGTTCAGGAATAGAGCACAAAAAAATCCATCATCGGTTGTGCGATAACAAATGGGAATGTACTTTTAATTGAAAAATGTGTTTGCTGAGTCCCGGCATGAAGGCGAATCCCTGAAGCCACGTGTCGTCCAAATGGAATCCGCACTCTCCGCGCATCCCCTGGTATTCAGCGTAATGGTAACGGTATTAATTCCAATGCAATCATGGCGCGGCACCACCCCCCACCTACGACCCATCCCGTATTGGCAGTGAAATTCGATCCTCGGGAAAGAGGATTAAATCGTTCCCTTCAACGGTCGGCGCTTCCCGCAATCACTGCGGCGGTACGATGGTTTTTGCTTGGCGTAGATCGAAGATTTTTCCCAAGCTGAAATCGATCATTTTTGACGTGCAAAAATATCCGTCCATTCTTGGAGACGATTTCAGGATATTAAATTCGTCTGAGGAGAGAAAGAAAAAAGAAGCCGGCGAATTGGAGTGATAGCGATAAGCTCGAGACATGGGTAAACCTTTTCGTTCCCTTCCCGCTGCTCGAAGGTCCTTTCCTATTTTCGGGGATGATCCAATTTCCGCCTCCACCAATTGGCACCCAATTGTCAATATTGTCCTTCCGCTACTGTTCGAGTGAAATTTAATTCATTTCGATCCATCGGACAAGTGCTCGAACGAATGCTCAGTATCTTTCAAATGGAAGATAAACGTGTCGTTCATCCCAAACTCAAACATAGCATCTCCGCTGATATTCTATCTGGGAGGGTAAATTGTGGAGACAAGGCACCAGCAACTTTTCGATGCGTCATTTTTCGATCACTTGCTTTCTGACGTGGGAATTTCCCTAGTTCGGTCATCTGATTCCGACTTTGGGGTAGCTAGTGGACACATCAGAGGCATTGGATTCTCGAAGGCTCTTTTTCTATTATGATATTGTGTGTTATTAATTTTATAAACTAGATCTGATTACGAGTTTCATGTTATCAGGAGAGTTGAGATCCGTTGAAAACATCCTAGGTACTCTAGTTTTTGGATACAATGAAAACTTAAACTGATTCCCATACTAGAAAAAATACAAATACCTTACGGTTGGACAATATACTGGGGTGTTTGGAAGATTACAGTCTTTCGTGCCACTTCCAAGCATCTTTTCCATAATGACAAGCCGCAAAATCAGGCTAGAAGAGCACAGAACAAATGTGTGCTTTCGAGTAAAGCACTTTCGGGTGTAAACTTGTTGATTCGTCGTTCTTGAAGCAATGAAGGTTTTGCTCTTTAATCCACAACTTCATATGTTGTCCACGAAAGCATATATTTTTTAGAGAATCTGGATAGCTTTTCGGTCTTAAAATCATCACTGACCGTTCCAATTTCTAATGAGATGGAAAATTCAAGACCAAGGGATTGATTGAAGTCAGCATTGACGTTGGTCAAAAGTCTAATTTCGTGAGGATCGTGTCATACATCTGTACATATGTACATCTTTCGTGCTCATGTTTTTGCATTGGTATCCTGCTTTCTGTCCCGATTCGATTTTTTTTTACCTGAAACGACCTGTGATGTCACTATAATTTTCAACACTTTTGTGCAAAATTTTCTCATGCACTTTTTTTCTACTTCGACACCATTTTCAAAACTTTTGTATGGACCAACATAAATATATGCAGTTAATTTACTGTGGATAAGTTTCGCTGTGCACATATCTTGTATCATTCCGAAATGGATACGTTTATGTTTATGGTTTCACAATGAACTTCAAATGATTTTTTTTTCAACGATGAGTTTCAAATAAATCGAGCGAAGGTAACTGTGCATTTATAAACTTGATCTATAAAAATAAAAATGATTTGGTGTCCGTTCCGCACGATTTAACTCAAGAACGGAGCAACGGATTTAAATAGTCAGTATCAGGATTGATGCGTTTTAGTCTACATCACGTTTATATGTCAAAAAAGAAATTATATACCGCGAGTATAGATTACGTACATAAAAATAATTTCTGTGGGAACTTGAGTGTTCGAAATGATTTATATCAATATATCAATTGTGGGTGGGACGAAGTTCGCCGGGTCAACTAGTTTGTTAATAAAAATAGTTCTGTTTTAAATGTTGAACCTGAAAATGTATCTTATATTGTCAGTCTCCCATCTCCCAAAAATTTCCACGTGGTATGTTCGACAATGTTACCCACTCCACCCATTCTCCACCCATAAAACATCATACATCACCCCCTCCTCCCAACTGGATGGTGCCTACACACTCTAGTCATGATGCTTCTCCCGCTGGTAATGATAAAGCATTTATTTTTGTTACAAATTACCTCAGAAGTACAATTTAATAAGTGCGCAATTTTGCCCCATACGGTGCGCACCTTTGCCCCCACTATGAAGCAAAGGTGCGCATTTGTATTTTTGTTTTAAAATAGGTATTTGTCCAATTACAAACACAACTCGAGAAATGCTTGTACTACGTTAATATATATAGTTAGTCAGCAAACTGAATTTTATTTGCTTTTATTTCAAAAGTTGTTGGACGACAACAGCCATTTTTATGCAAAAAAGTTTTAACTCTTCTTAACGTTATTCGAATTTCGAAAAATTTGACGAAACACTTTTACAATCCCGTCTCGGGTAGAACCTAAGCGACGAAATAACGCGTTGCGCTCACTTCACGATAGAATATCGTGTGTATATACTCTGTCGTGTCGTCGTAATAGACCCAAAAACAGATTCTCAATAACATGGTCGGGACTCACGTAAAGGTTCACATAAGCTGTGAAGATTCGTGTACGCGAAAGACTGAAATTTGTGTCAAATAAGAATGTAGAAAAAGTTCTCAATCGGACAAACTCTTTTCGTGAAATTTTCGTGCGTTACGCCTTTCGAAACAACGCTTCCATAAAGGCGCTTCATTCACCTGTTCGTTTGTTTGCATCCCAAGGTCGCCTACCGCTGCAATAAAAAATGCTGAGCTATTAAACTACTTCCTGTCGTAAAAACACAGTAAGCTTCCCATGGTATTTCCATGATATCGCAGGGTATCTTCAGGAAAATAAAAAAAAAACATCCTCCACCACTCCTCCGAAAGAGATTCGAAACATCACAAGTTGGGATGAAACCTCGAGTCGAACATGCTGATAACAGACTGAAGCAAGTAGCTTCTGGTTTGAAAAGCGCTTTCATTAACCATTAACGAACGAATATTGAATGGTATTAAAAAGTGTCTTACAAACGATCTTAACAACAGATACAAAAACTTATTATCACGCCTTTTGACATCCAATAGTTGTGATCAAGTTATATCTAAGTCACCCAATTTTAGCCACATAAAATTCGTCTCGAGTAGCCTGAATTTATTATCCAAGCCATGTCTATGAATTGCTTCAACGAATTGAGTCAATTGGCGCATCAAATCATTGAGGTTTGGTAGTTTGACGAAATTTTGAGGGTTTATCAAGCCGCAGTTTTAATAACTGGATCGCTGAAATCAATTCGCTTTGAAATCTGTTTCACGAGTTCAACATAGAAGTCATGACAAATCGATTTAAGTGTCAGCTTCCTAGCTGCATCCAATCCTTTTTCAGCTTCTTCTGTATCGATACCAATGTAAACATCCTCAGGCTTCTCCAGAAAGTTTTCAAAATCTTTCACATCGAGGTCAGCATCAGCGAATCGTTGCACGTAGCTCTCCAAGCATAAGTTACCCAACATGACCAACAATACCATTGTTGTCTCATTATAAAGTTCGCTAAAATTGAGAACTTTCTAAAAGAAAAATGCAATTGACGTTATTGATAAGCGAAAGAACAAAGTTTAGGAAAAGTATAATCGGTTCAGTCATAGGATCGTTTAAATGAGTCAATATTAGGATTGGCGGATTGATTATGGTCATATTTAACTTGAAACAAAAGAACAGTTTAAGTTCTTCAAATCGCTCAAAATTTCGACTGACAACTGCTTCCAACAAAAGCCATCTCGTTGTGTTGCGTTCAACATTTTTATAAATCGAGGTATCTATGTATGCACTGTAATAAATTTAATATTTAAAGTTGAACTAAAAAAAATCGTGATTTTTAAAGATTGGAATTGTTTATATCGATATTGCAGCCAAATTAAGAAAGATAGAAGTTGTGCGCCAAAGAACAAATTGTGGAGCGGTTAAAAAACTTTATTTTAATTGATAGGAACAATCTAGTTTAATATAACTTTTTAGGATATAAGAATTATTAACTTTAAGGTGTTTCACTTCCAAAATGTTATTAAAATTCTCTAATTTAGTTATTCCACTACTATATCCTGAACTAAATTTTCTCATCTTTCATGAAAGCATCAGAATCGTCTTCCGTAGCGTACTTTTTAATGTAGAGCCAGTTTGAAGCAACAGAGTCCGAAACAAAAAAAATGTTTTGTAACTCTGTCATTGTTGAAATTCGAACATATGCGTAGAAGGATTTTTTTCATCAAATATGATCGTCTATCACCTCCTGAGAGAATCTGGATAGATTTTTTTTTTCATGAGAGAAAGGTGTTTTCTGACTTTAAGGCGAAGAGTCAAAAATCAAATTCCTCTTTTTTTTTAAAAAAAAAAATACATATGTATATAAATTGCAAAATAAAGACAATAAATTAGATATGTTTTTTCAAATATCTCGAGAATGGCTGCTTACAGGCTAATAAACTGGAAAGTTTAAAGCCTCTTTAAAACAAAGAAGAATAAGAAGAAGAGAATGACTGCATTTAGAACGAGTTTGATAAAGAGATTTTTTATTTTAAATCACATCAAAATTCTTAATTTGTTACTAAAAATGATTGTTAACATACAAAAAATCAATGTTTCTAAAATTGATAAAACCTCGATGTTTCACAAAGTTCTTCAAAAATAGTTTTACCATCTTGGATTCATTTTTTAAATTTTCTTCATGACTTCTTTTTTATATGAAAAAGGCTGAAAAATAAATAAAAAAATCATATTTTAGATATTGCGAATTCAAGCTTTTTTTGTGAATAAAAAAAAATAACTATTTTTTTCTCAGTGTATATTTTTTTTCATATTTTAACATCAATATTCAATAACTCTTTCCAAGAAACTATTTCGATACAACTCATAGTTTCTGAGATATATGTTACCAAAGATTTCTTTCATTGAAATCGATATGCCCTTTTCAAAAGTTACACTTGAGTCAAAAAATCCCAATTGCTGTGGAAAACTAATATTGTCTCCAACCCAAACGAAACACAAACCTTCTTTCAAATAAAAAATACATGTTTTTGAATCTGCATTTTTAGGACGATTTCATTTGGAATTGCTCTATGTTTAATTGATATAACTGCTGATTTCCTAAGATGAGACGGTAGCGAACATATTGCACTCACATGCTGAAATCGGAGTTTCATGGATTCTCATAGAAGAGAGAGATTTTTGATCAGAGCCAGAGAAACGAATCCTGAATGGTTCGAGATAGTTGCTTGAGTTCGAAACGTAAATCTTTTCGTTGACGTCAAGCGTTAACTTCTTCTATACATAACATACGGCCCATCAGTGCAAGCTGCTTGCTTGTACAATAAGTCCACTTCGGTTGTGTTGCAAGAAAGTACAGTGTACATTTTCGCGCAAACCTAGAATGTCAGATGAATTGTTTGTTCATAGTTATTTTCGCGAAATTATAGCACAAACAACCAACCCGGTGCCATCGCGTCCTTCATAATGTCCCATCTCCTCTCGTTCCATATTAGTTTACAGCAAATTTTTCTCCCATAATTTTCCGCTTGAACGCGTCCTTATTAGCCACAGCCCCAGCATCATAATCCCTGCCTGTGTGGAGGACGCGCGATGAGAAAGCGAAACTTTCGCTGTATACTTATTTCAACAGCACAAAGAACACCCCAATCTGCTACCGACCTACTGAGCGTCTTGAGAGTTGTGGAATTTTCTGCACACGGTCGACCGGACACGGCATGTCTGGCCAGTGGCAAACATGCACACACACATACACTCATATATGAAAAGAGCGAAAATAATCTTAAGAATTCTGCTGATGTTGATTTATGAGATTATTATTTTCCACGTCTTCCACGTCATACTCCATTGCTGGCTTTGCTTCCTCGAAAGCCGCAACCGATTAAACTTCTACGATTGCTGCTTACTTCTATTGTTTGCCCAAGCCATTGGCCCCACCACCATCCCCCTTGCGACTCGCACAACTTTAATGGTTGAAAATGGTCCCAGCGGGAACATATACTTTAAGCTACTTTATTATCAATGTTTAACTTCTACATGTCAATATTGGCAGTTCACAGCGTATTGATCGAAGTCCTCCATGGTTCCGCGCATAGCAATCATCATAATCGGCTGAAATTGGGAACGCCGTAGAGACGGGTGAAAAAGCCTCCCCGCGAAATTAATTTCCCCACTATTTACACCGTTCGCTTTAGAAATTAATTAGAACGAATTTTCCCAATTACCGAGCTGTTCATTTCTCATTCAGCCAGTCAAACATTTGCCCACCAACGAACAGCGCAGTGGCGGCTGCGGCTGTGAGAGCGTTGCTGCCACTCGTCAGATAACAACACCAAATAGTGAGTGCCGCTAGTTTAACCCCATCTCAGGGCGGTGAAAACCGATGTGCATAGGCCGCGTCGGGTACACCTCGCCCTCTCCCTTTTCCCGTGTAAACAAAGAGTGAATTTCAATCGGCCACTCCGGGGAAGAATCGGGGTCAAAGACGATGTGTCTAGTAGGCTCAGCATGGGGTGAGCCTGATAGACGGAAGCAAAAAAAAGGACTGATTGCCGCCGATTCGACTTTGATTGATTGTTTTTTGGTGTTTCAGTGTGGCTTGTGGGTCCGAGGAGGAGCCAGCTGATAAAGGCGGAAGTATTGGAAGTCAATTTGAGGCTTAATCGCTAAACCGTCAAGTGGTTTTCAATTTCGACAAGGGATGAAGATAATTGCGTTTCAGCGATGGATGAGAGAATTTTTATCGGATATTAATGGTATTTTTGCTACAAATTGACACGCGTCCCCATTAGTTTTTTTTTTGAGGCTGAATAACGATGTCTAGGAAAGAGCGCAAACAAATAGCAGTTAGCAGTGCAGACAAAAGTCATCGTCACAATAAGCCCAGTAACGACGAGTAACGATATCTTCATCGTCGCCTAGCACAATACGAAAGACTTTCTTATGCGATGAAAAAAAAGATGTAACGGCATCGCATCCGACTGAGGAAAACTAGTCTTCTTAGAACAAATTTATGTTCACAACGCACCCAGTCGAAAGTAGTTCCCTTGGCCTAGCGGTAAGTGTGGCGCTTGCAAAAATGGGGGCTTTGGGTCGATTCCCGTTCAAGCCAGAGATTCTATTGTCAAATATTGTTTTTCTGGCTTGCACTGGTTCAGGGGAACTATCTATTTCGATACGACTCATAGTTTTTGAGATATATGTTACCAAAGATTTCTCTTATTGAAATCGATATGCCCTTTTCAAAAGTTACACTTGAGTCAAAAAAATCCCAATTACTGTGGAAAACTAATATTGTCTCCAACCCAAACGAAACACAAACCTTCTTTCGAATTCAATTTATTTTTATCTTAGTGTGTGTAGGTGTAGTGGGCAACAATATCGGGACGAAATGAAAAATTGATTTTTCTTTGTTTTTTCAAACATTTTCTGGACTAACACAACTTTTTGCTTACAAACTCAACAGCAAATCCAATTAACCTTATAAACCAGCTTTTTTTGGTTCCTAGAACGTTCCTGTAGGACCTTCCCATAGAGAGATATTTCAGTTTGAATTAAAAATTACCCCTTAGTCTTTGATGATGAATTATTCAAATTTTTCGTATCGATTTCAAAAAAGTGCCAAGAACAGCATTTCTCGTAACTTTCATTTTCATACGTCTGTAGGTACGAGGATGGGTCGGGTAGAATTTCGTACTTCTGGTACGATTTGCGTTTAAATGCTGCTGTAATTTACTCTAAATTTTGAAAAATCGGCTAGAAGAATCGGCTGAACGTATCAATATGAAACGTTCACAGATGTTTTGGGAATACACATCTGGCTTTCCACCAGATGTAGACGGTTGAGGTAGACGGTAGCAATGAAGTTCTGATTTTTTTTTCATTAATAATAAGCTTACAATTTTACACCCAGAGCCGCAATTTTGTTTAATCTTGTTTAGACAACGAAAATTGCCTGAACCGGTTCTTCGTGCTATATTGATGCAAAAATATTGGATCCTGGAAAGTTAAAACGCGAATCGAGCTGCTGGAAAAGTTGGTTTACCTGAAGCTACTTTAGTCGGTTATTCAGTGCCAAAGTTAAATTTGCGCTCAACAGGTTATTCTTAAAACCTCCAACTGATCGAATAGTTTGCAACCATTGCATGTAAAAGTCACTGAGTCATTTGTAAGTTTATGTACCGGAGAAAACATTTCAATAAAGTCCTCCATAAAGCTCCAGTTGTGCTCAGTGATCACTTTAATCAAAATTGTCAAAACAAAAACAACGCCGTTTCAATAACAAAGAGGTAATTGTTGGCTGAGATGTCTGGACCGGAATCCGAACTACTCGTTCCGCAAACCTAAGACTACATCAACAGGGAGATCTATGGGGTTCAATAAGTCGTGAACAGTATTTTGCAGTCATTAGTTTTTATCAATGTGGCGGTTTCACCCCGACAGGGTGTCGAATATTCACACACTATCACTCATTTTACCTAAAAACACCAATTAATACCAACACAAATATAGAAATTCGAGTTTCGAGGTGATCAACCTATTCTGTATAAAGGTTTATGAAGAATTCAATAGAGGCTCTGTAACGATTTGAAGTCAAAGAAACATGGGAGGTCTTTAAAATATGTGAAAATCATTAGGGTGTGTTTCTTCTTTATTGAGGATTGATAAACATGAATCATTCATACAACTTTATGTAAATTGATAGCATGGAGGAGCATCCAATTCACGCATTTCTAGTTATGAATCCAATAATAGTTGACAACTTTCTAGTTGGTTTTTTCTCCGAGTTCGATTGTGTGAAAAAAAAAATAAACAGACGGAAAAACAGATTTAAATTAGCAAAACTCATAAATTTGTAAGAACTTCTGAACAAAATATCGTCATTCTGCACTCTATTTTATTTGTATGAGTAATTTTTGTGTACGAACAAAAAATCTAGCGAAACACTTTAAAATCAAATTTTCACTAAAACTCTTCATTATAATACTAGATTATAAAATCATCATCAAACATTATTTGTACCCCCAATATGTTCCCGAAATCCTACGTTAAAAGTCATAACAAAAAGCTATCGCTATCGCGCTCTCCGCAGTGACACGGTTAAAGTGTGTTCATTCCACCCGAAACCACTCTCCCCCCCAAGCTCAATGCGATAAGTCATGGATTCTATGCGGAGGCAATCTGACGTAGTGGTAACATCCAGGCTTCTCACGTTAAAGGTCACGAGTTCAATTCTCATCCCCGACATTCTTCCAAAAATGGAAGTAAAAGTGACGAACCAGCCAAATGAGTTGAAGGTCACTATAATACAGAAAAATGGATTCTATGCAACATAACGATGTCTATTGGTAGTTGCGTCGCTCACATGAAGCAAGAAGACTTTTATTTTCTCTTCTGCATTGTTTGTCGAGAATGGCTATTCTCAGCTATGGTTAGAAATAGAAAATTGCTATTGATCTTCGCAATATCAGATGTTGCTTTCTTCTCCTTCGTGTGATGGGAATGACTATTATCACCTCTGGAATTTAGTGTGGGTCGTCAATGGCAGACGGTTCGTAGCACGCAGATTTTGATAATTACACTTGTGATTGACGATTGGCAAGACTTTAGCTGGCCTTTAGACTTTTGATACTGGCCAATTCACTACCCAGCACAGAGTGGGCCGTCTAAACTCAAACGTGTTCCCGACAAGGAAAATACTGTCGATTAATTAATATTTCCCCTATTATCCACAAACACCATATCACCCGAATAGGCTGCATATGATAAGAGCAAGTGATTGTACGATTACATCAACACAGTTGAAAAGGCCTACAGCTCCAGTGTACCAGCAGTAGAACTCCAAAGCTCCCACGTGAACTTGTGCTTGTCTACAGCAAACGGGACTTTCTGTTTCTAACCACCACTCACCCACAGCCCGGAGCTGGGATGAGCACCTGTGTGCAGGAAAGGATGCACGGTGTAGACGGAAACGATTTGTTGCGTTGTTTACTCCGTGTGCGCCACCGCTTGAAAACAACTATCACGTTTCAACACTTCTGAAACATTTACTTCCACAAATAGACATCCACTCGTAGATACACATACTCGAGCTGGAGCCTCGCTGGAAGGAAGATGGTTCTAATCCAGCTCATTGCACTCGGGTGGAGCGATATGTAATTATCGGTTAGTTTTTCCCTGCTCACCTTACGCACCTTTGTAGGTCTGATTTTCCAATCCGTGCCGCAATTTTCGTTCTGTCCGTTGAAACAAAATAGAAACTAGCTTAATTGGTGGGTTCCAGCGTCTAATTCCGAAAGATTGAATTTTAAACTCTCAAAAATTGGAATGCAGATGAAAAGCAATTCTAAATTCCGACTTCGTATACCACTTCGTGGGCAAATTTTCTGAGAAACCAATTTCGTCGGAAGATTACGGATCCGGCTGGCTTATTTGCCGCATGCTGTGTGTGTATGTTTGTTCCGACCCCGTATCGGTTCCACTGTGCAAGTTGAAAATTCAAACACAAGCACTCCGGAATTGGAAGAACCACCGAATGGTAAGACAAAGATTTATCCACAGAGCAACTTGGCCGAGGTAAACTCTTGCTATGGTTGACTTCTGCTCCACTCTCTGCGTGTCCTGTATTCCTTCAAGCTGTGATCCGTGGGAGACCTTCTTTCCTCCCGGACCAAGGATCTTTCCCGAACGATGAACGAGCGTTGAAAGCATCTTTGCAGGGTATCTCTGGAATCTGGCAACCAAGCGCGTGGAGGGCGCTCCTTCTCGAGTCGGTTGTGCCTTGAAGTGCGTGCAGGATGAGTTGAAGGGAAAGTTAAGTAAACTTCTAGGGATTGTGGTTATGTTTGCGAGGCGGGATTGCAGTTTTGAGTCTGCTGCATTGTCGGCGGGGAATGCTGCCGCCTAAGAACAATGGCAGCAAATGCTGTGTGCACGAAGCAAAACTGCGGCGGCAGCAGCGGCAAAGGCGAAAGGAGCTGATAAGACGATTGTCGAGTGGATTCCTAAGTGGTGACCTCTTATCGGAAACAACAGCACAATGCTTCGGTCGGGAAATTGGGGTTGGCTTGGCTGCTGCAGCCCACAAACACGCCCCCACCCATAAAGTCGCACCAACCACGTCATCCTCATTGATTGCATCACGATAATAAAACTTGAGAATCTCTGGCGAGGGTTACTGTTCGAGTGCGGGAGACTACTTGTTACCGCAGATCTGGTTACCGGGGGAAATACCGTTGGCCAAGTTAGTGACTTTCGCGCGGTGAGTGAGATTGAATATTCATGCCAGGTTAACAAGCTGATGGCCAGAGAGGTTTATTTATTTCGGGTGCAATGCTTGGATTATTATCGTTTCTTTTTATTTTATTTTAATAGTGTTTCAATATTTTGAAAGAAATTAGATGTTTTGAAACGAGTTGGTCATTTCAAGAAAAGTATATTTGATTTACGCCAAAAGTTTTGTTATTTTTCTATATACTCTCATTCAGTCAAATATCCTCGAATTTAGAAGTGAACTTCCACAAAAGGCTTCAAATCTTCTGCAACAGTTTGACACTGCTGACGGCACCGAACTGTCAGCGTTGTCGCCTACTATAACTCATTGAAGTGTTCTACTTTTCAGCATCTGCCACCCACCCACAACTATCTACGCGTCGACACTAATATGGAAAAAGTTTGTCAGACAAGGGCTTTGGTCTGCTGTGTGTGTGACTCTAGTTTTTTTTTCTTCAGGCACCCGTGTGCAGCGAGCGTCGAATTCAACAATATTTAGTTAGCTATGCTTTTTTGTGTGCCTTCTTCAGTGCAGCTATTTGTATGCTTCCCTAAACGGAGCTCTTGCGCAAAGTCTTGGGAAGACTCAGAGCATATCGGCCGGGAGAAATTATGACGAAAAAAAAATGCGCGGCGAACAGTTGTTTGTTTGGTCGCTCGTTCGTCGTTTCGTTTCACCACAATTTAAGTCAGAAGGATCATTTTCTTCTGACTATCGGTAGCGAAATATGGAAGTGGGAGAGTGAAGATTTTCTTCAAGTCGACTTGCTGCCGATTGCTGATTTCGAAGGATATTTCGTGAAATATTTACGGGTATGATGCAATGCGTGGTAGGAAATGTGTTATTATTCACTCCTGGTAGCGTTCACTGCCCAGAACTAAGTGCTTGCCGTTCTTACTGATGAAGCATTTCGTCTGTTTACTTCGAAATATTGAGGTATTTGTTCAGCATTTATCGAGGTACGGTGCTAGATTTCAGACAGTTTATGGAAAACTGTTGACAATATACTTTTCTAATAAAAATGTAATAATGAAATAGAATTGCTTGATTTTCCAACACAATCTCCAAACTTCAATTATAATGTAATCGAATCATAATCTGAACGGTGCTCCGACATTCGAGTCATACAGACTTGGTTTAGGCTTCACAATGGTCTATAAAACTTCATTCCGTTACATTTATGGAGAATTGATGGAAAACAGGTTTCACAGAACGTTGTCATGTAACAAAGCCAAAAGCGTCAAATTTCTAATTTTCTCATATCTATTATATATTTGAATTTCTGATTCTTGAATTTCTGGTTTTCGAATTTTTAATTTTCGATTTTTGATTGTGATTTTTTTTTATTTTATTGTCGTCAATCTAAATTGTAGACCGATACATTCTTAATACTACTTAAAACTACTTACTTAAAACTAAAAATCTAAAGAGAGCTGGCTGGATAATTTATCCGTTTAATTTAAAAGACGATTTTAACAAGTTACAGAATTAATTTTTTTTAATTAATTTATTAATTTCGTCAAACCAGCGTAGACTAAATATGTTGCCCAAATATTACAGTGAAATTTAACGATATCTTATTCTATTCAGATAGTCTTTGAGCATTGACCTTGACATGGTTACATCAATTGTTTCACTGTGTTCGTTACAGAGGCTCATTATACGATTAATAGGACTATATTTGGCATAATTCGTTCTTCAATAATCTATGTAAAAAATGTTAGGGTTTCTCAGGTTCCTAATCGGTGCGTAAAAATTTAGGTTTCCTATCTGAGTCCACTCGTTGTGATATGATATCAATAATAAATAGAATCATGGCAGAGTTCCGACGTTCTTTTAGGCTTTTAATATTGATTAGCATACAGCGTGCTTCATATGGAGGTAGATGATATGAAGACCAGCCTAGTAGCCTAGTAGTAACAAAAATTGTTTTTGTACAGATTCAATTCTATCTTCGTGTGAAGTTATGTAGGGGGACCATACAATACTACAGTATTCGAGAATTGATCTGACGTATGTAATATACAATGTTTTATTGTGTACGGATCGTGGAAATGGTAACTAAAGCGTTTAATGAAGCTCAACATATTATTTGCTCTATGGATGATTGTATTATAATGATCCACGAAGGTTAGTTTCGAATCTAAGATCACACCTAAATCTCTTACTCGTTGACATCTACTGATGGGTTGATTACCCAGTATAACACCATTGTTCAATGGTGTTCTTCTTCTTGTGAAAGTAATCAAAGTGCATTTCCTAACATTGAGCTGTAATAAACTCTTAGTGCACCAATTATAAACTATGTCAACTTCATTTTTGAATGTTTGAGAGTCTTCTTCATTCTTTATTTCCATATACAGTTTCATATCATCTGCGTAGATAAGTGCCTTAACACTGTTAAGAAAAACGCAAACGTCATTAACAAATAAAATGAACAAAAGTGGCCCCAAATGAGAGCCTTGAGGAACTCCGGATGTAACAAATATTGGTTTTGAAATTTCCCCATGAAATCATACCATTTGGGTGCGGTCAGTCAAATATGATTCTAGCCATTTCAATAGCTTGACCTCTATCCCTATTTGTTGAAGTTTAAGAAGGAGTAAGGGTATATCAACACGATCGAAAGCCTTACTAAAGTTAGTGTATAGAGCTTCAACTTGATTACCATTATCCATTGCATTCAAAGTGAATGTGACAAATTCCATCAAATTTGTTGTTGTTGATCGTCCTCTAGTTTTATAATTTCGAAAAGCTGATTTTTTAAATAATTGCTTTTCGAATTTTTAATTTTCGAATACCTGATTTTCCAATTTCTGAATTTCAAATCTCTGATTGTTGAACTTTTGATTCTCGAGTTTCTTGTTTTTGAATTTTATGAATTCCTAATTTTGAAATTTCTGATTTTGGAATTACTAATTCTCGAATCTAGATTTTCAAATTTTAGTTTTTCGAATTGCTGCTTAATAAGTTCCATAATAATCTCATATGTTTCGAGTTTTTGATTCACAAGCTTCTAATTTTCGAATAATATTTCTTCAATTTTCTATTTTCGAATTTCTGATCTTCTAATTTATGAATTTCCGATTTGCTGATGTTAGAATTTTTGATTTTTGTAGTTTTAGGAAAAAAAATTGCATAATTTTTGATTTTAGTGTTTCTGAATTTAAAATTTCTAAATTTTACATTTTCGAAACGCTGATTTACGAATTTCTGATTTACCATATTTTAATTTTCGAATAATTTTTACATTTTACATTTCTGATAATCAAATTCCTTACTGTCGAATTTATGATTTTAGAATTTTTGGTTTTCTTGTTTCTGATTTTCGAATAGCTGATTTTTTCAATTATTGATTTTCCAATTTCTGATTTTCAAATCTCCGATTTTTGAACTCCTGATTCTTGAGTTTCTGGTTCTTAAACACCAAATATTCGAATTGCAAATTTTTAAATTTCAAATTTTTGAGTTTCTGATTCTTCTTCAAATTTCAAATGTTCAAATTTTTTTGATTTTTTTATTTTTTTATTTATGAATTAGAAAAAAAAAATTGATGCAAGAGCTTTCAATTATCGAATGCCGGATTTCAAATTTCTGGTTTTCGAATTTCTGATTTTGGAATAATGGTTCTCAAATTTCTGATATCTACTTTTTTTATTTATGAAATTCTGATTTTCCAATTGCAAACTTTCGAATTGCAGATTTTGAAAATTCAATTTTTTGAATTTCTGATCTAGAATTTTACGAACATTTTTTGAATATTTTTTGATTTTCGTATTTTTGATTTTCAAATTTCTAAATTATTGATTTTCGAATTGCTGATTTACAATTTTTCAATTTTCGAATGATTTTACATTTTACATTTCTGATATTCAAACTGCTTACTTTCGTATTTATAATTTTCGAATTTTTGGTTTTCTTATTTTTGATTTTTGAAAAATCAGCAATTATTTTCGAATGTCTAATTTTTTATTTTCTGTTTTTCGAACCCTTGATTCTCGAATTTCTGGTTTTTGAATTTTCTGATTTTGAAATTTCTATGTTAGAAATCTCTGATTTTGAAATTTCTCATTTTCAAATTTCAGTTTTTTGAATTGCAGATTTATAAATTTAAAACTTTCGAGTTTTGATTCACAAGCTTCCAGTTTTCGAATAATATTTCTACAGTTTTCTATTTTGGAATTTCTGAACTTCTAATTCATGATTTCCGGATTCCTGAATTTTGAATTTATGATTTTCGGATTTCTGATTTTTGAATTTATGATTTCCGAGCTTCTGATTTTTAAATTTTTAATTTTTTAATTTCACAATTTAGAAATTTATGATTTTCTAATTTTCAAATTGCTGATTTCCGAATTTTTGATTTACTAGCTTTCAATTTTCGAATGCTTTATTTTACATTTTCTGTTTTTTAATTTAGTGATTTTCAAATTTCTGATTTATGAATTTTCTGATTTTTAAATTTCAAATTTTCGAATTGTTATTTTGTAAATTCAAAATTTTCGAATTACTGATATCTGAATTTTCTAATTTTAAAAACTTTGATTTTCAAATTTCAAATTTTAGAATTTTTTTATTAACTGATTTCTAATTTTACGAATATTTTTAAAATAATTTCAAACCTTCGAATTTATGATTTTTAGATTTCTTAATTTATAATTTTCGAATTTCTGATTTACGACTTTTTAATTTTAATATATATAATATAATATTTACATTTTGGTAATATTTTAATATTTTGGATTCCTGGTATACAACTTTCCTACACTCGAAATTTTGATTTCGGGATTTTTGGTTTTTGAATTTCTGAATTTTCGAAAGATTTTTTTGATTTTGAATTTAAAATTTTGATCTCACGAAATTCGGATTTACGAATTTTCGTCTTTTCGTCTCTTCGTCTTTTCGTCTTTTCGTCTTTTCGTCTTTTCGTCTTTTCCTCTTTTCGTCTTTTCGTCTTTTCGTCTTTTCGTCTTTTCGTCTTTTCGTCTTTTCGTCTTTTCGTCTTTTCGTCTTTTCGTCTTTTCGTCTTTTCGTCTTTTCGTCTTTTCGTCTTTTCGTCTTTTCGTCTTTTCGTCTTTTCGTCTTTTCGTCTTTTCGTCTTTTCGTCTTTTCGTCTTTTCGTCTTTTCGTCTTTTCGTCTTTTCGTCTTTTCGTCTTTTCGTCTTTTCGTCTTTTCGTCTTTTCGTCTTTTCGTCTTTTCGTCTTTTCGTCTTTTCGTCTTTTCGTCTTTTCGTCTTTTCGTCTTTTCGTCTTTTCGTCTTTTCGTCTTTTCGTCTTTTCGTCTTTTCGTCTTTTCGTCTTTTCGTCTTTTCGTCTTTTCGTCTTTTCGTCTTTTCGTCTTTTCGTCTTTTCGTCTTTTCGTCTTTTCGTCTTTTCGTCTTTTCGTCTTTTCGTCTTTTCGTCTTTTCGTCTTTTCGTCTTTTCGTCTTTTCGTCTTTTCGTCTTTTCGTCTTTTCGTCTTTTCGTCTTTTCGTCTTTTCGTCTTTTCGTCTTTTCGTCTTTTCGTCTTTTCGTCTTTTCGTCTTTTCGTCTTTTCGTCTTTTCGTCTTTTCGTCTTTTCGTCTTTTCGTCTTTTCGTCTTTTCGTCTTTTCGTCTTTTCGTCTTTTCGTCTTTTCGTCTTTTCGTCTTTTCGTCTTTTCGTCTTTTCGTCTTTTCGTCTTTTCGTCTTTTCGTCTTTTCGTCTTTTCGTCTTTTCGTCTTTTCGTCTTTTCGTCTTTTCGTCTTTTCGTCTTTTCGTCTTTTCGTCTTTTCGTCTTTTCGTCTTTTCGTCTTTTCGTCTTTTCGTCTTTTCGTCTTTTCGTCTTTTCGTCTTTTCGTCTTTTCGTCTTTTCGTCTTTTCGTCTTTTCGTCTTTTCGTCTTTTCGTCTTTTCGTCTTTTCGTCTTTTCGTCTTTTCGTCTTTTCGTCTTTTCGTCTTTTCGTCTTTTCGTCTTTTCGTCTTCTCGTCTTTTCGTCTTTTCGTCTTTTCGTTGACTTTTGTTCGAAGCACTGCTTTTAATTTGTTGGGCGTGATTTCTCCACATATTGGGGTTCTGATAACGAGGCAAAGAACAATTCTGTTGAGCGAGGGCAAAATCCTGCAATGCACGCACCGTTTGCGCAATAGTAATTGTTGATGCTGCAGCTGCAGCAGCGGTGGCAACAGCAATAGCATTACTGGCCAATCACCGGGGAGACTAAGTGGTTTTTATGCTTTATTGGGAATATGTTATGGCACACACAAGCCATAAAATATGCTCGTTAAAGACGACATTCTCGACACGTCCGTAAGCTTTTACCGAGACGGGAGACTTGGCGAAGGAAATAGGTTCGATGCCAAAAATATAGATTTTCCCGATGTTGTGTATGTGTGTACACGATCTTCTAGGTTTTCCTAGTGCAATGGCTGTGTTCTCTGTTCCGTCGTTGGTAGAGGGAAAAAAATCCTCGGCAATTTATTTTCATCGCGTTCGATAAAATGATGATGATGATGGTGGTCCTTCCTGTGCGAACATGATAATGCTATCGGTTGTGTTTATATATCGTCTGGAGAGGGAAGAGATCCGTAATGTTCTCTCAGCACAGGAAATATTTATTAGGGGTAATCAAGTGTCGAGTGAAGTAATGATTAGCATTTACGCTCGGAAGTAGCTATTTCTTGTGTAACTCACCACAAAATAGCACCGCTAGACGAGAGCATGTTTAGAAATTACCTGAAACGAGACAACAAAAACAAACACAGAATTAGTACATGAGAAAATCGTCACTATCGTCTGCTTCATCTGGTTAAGTAAGTCACGGCAGTGTTTCCCGAAGGGGAAAACAAACACCACAGGCACGTTTCATTGTACGGCAAAACTTTTCCGCCAATGCGCCATGTCAAATAGATTTCCATGGTGCTGCTCTCGCCCTTGAAAGAAAACGAAACAACACAACAACAAAAAAAAAAAATAGAATGCGAAAAATAGTAACTCGGGAAGGGCAAATATTTTTCACGCTCTTTAGCACAACAGAACACTTCTGCTGCACTTGCTGGCGCAAACTTCTGTATATTAGATGATTTTGATAAAGGTAAATGTAATGCTTTCGCTTTTCCCGTATTTTCTTCCAGTAGAATATCTCGTTGTTACGGAAGCTTCTGCTCGACTTCACTACCCACGACAGGAACTATTTTTCTCTCTCATCCATAACTTGGTTCAACACTTTTCAGACGACCATTAACTTGAGCAAAGTGCGTTCTCTCTCTGTGTGTTTGCAGATGAGTGGTTTTCGCATTCGAAGGATGCCAACTCGAGTTACACCGTGAAAGTGAGAATTCTTCAGTCTACGAGTGGATGAGGGATGGCTCTCGTTGTCTTGAGATTGAGTTTAATACTGATGATGTCTGCACTTTTTTTCAATCGTCGAGTGCTTTGCTGCTAATCCCTGGCAAATCAGTGGCCTGGTGGGTGGTGAAGCAGATAAGTGTGGATGCATTTTTTAAGATGAGCTGTTCAACCGCGAATTTAAACGCTCCATTTGTCCAGCACAATATTGATTAATGTGAGTATTCTAGTCTAGAGATTTGAAAAAATCATTTTTTTTCCTTCATATTTCTGTGCTTTAGGCACTCAAGAATATACTCTAGGAAGGACTTATCGAATTTTAGTGATGCGATATCTAACCTAGTACGGCCATAACAATGAACTTCAAACGCGTTTTTCTCGAAACTAGTTTTTTCAAACTGGTGTACACGATATCTCAAGTTCTACTGATCCGATTCATGTCGAATTTATATGGATACAATCTGCAGGCATCTCTCTATCGCATGTACCTCTAAAAAACTGATATTTTTGAAATTTTACTATTTTTTAAAAAACGGGTAACGCAAGAAAAATCTTTTCAAACCGCATTTTGTTTTTCAAACGGCCGCCATTTTGTCAAAAAACTTGTTTTTGACTTGTCCGAGGTTTGTTGCGACAGCGGCATCTTTACTGATTCAGAATCTGTTCGATTTTTTTGTTTCAGATAACCAGAAGGGCTGGAATCATGTACGCCATGGAGCAACTTTTTTTGAATCCCATCACTTCACCACCTTATAACTATATAACAATATAACTATATATATATAACTATATAACTATATATAACTATGTAACTATTCTAGTTATGCACATTTTTTCTACGTTCAAATTTTGTTTTATTGTTAAAAGATAGATAAACAAATAATATATAGTAAAAATATTCTTCGTTTTATTTTTGCGAAGCTCGAAAAAAACCCCGAAATTCGTTTCTCTACACTTGAATACCCCCTTAAGAAAAAAGAATTGAGGGTTGAGTTCGAGAAATGAACGCATAGTTGGCGTAGGATTACGATATTTGTTGCATGCCGATTTTGAAAATCTTTAACCCTCCTATACTCGCGCACTGGTCTCACAGACCGACAAATCAATAATTCGTTGATTTTCCGTTTGCGTTTCTCTCTAGCTTCTTCATTCGTCGTTCGTTATTGTTGAGCGTATCGTTAGTTTTGTCACGAAGGGGGCGTGTGTCTATTTTGTTATCCATTCGATCTGTGACACCGATAGTAGTATCTTTTTTGGACAAGTGACTTTTTTCCTATTCTAGAATAGTGTTCAATGAAATGTATTAAATAATGTTAGTATGCATAACATTTTCACAGGACTATTCTTGTTTGATTTTAGTCATTTTTGTTACCGGATTGAACGGAGAAAGAATAAGGACGTCGTTAGATTAGGCCTAAAATGCTAAAGCAAAATACAAATGTTTGACTTTTGTATGTACATGCTAAATACAATGGTCACACATACACATTTGTGAAAAATAGCACTTGTAGAAGAATTGTAAACTTTAACTGCGCTAGAGAAACTAATCGGTGGCTGATGGCTATTTTTTACAATGTATCTGCAAAATTGGGGGATTTTTTATAATATATGGGCTGAACAATATCGACATGAACACAAGTCGCAGGAAGTTTTTAAGAATCCTTTCATATCATCTTATTATGCCCCATCAAAAAAACAGGCATTAATTCTAAGTTTACCAAGAACACAGAGACAAAGATTATTAGAAATATGCAAGCTAGGTATTCCAGAACTTTGATCATCTGGAAACTATCTAGAAAGTCGTTATACATTCCCCTCTTCAAAAAATGTTTGTCCCGAGCATGCAGTCATGGTATGTTCTAATTCTTACCCCAATGAAATCTAAATCGATTCTACACAAATGTATGGTAAGTTATAAGCTTTTATTTCAATGCTACTTTGACATCTCTTGAAAATTTTATTATAACTAAAATTGTAGTAGATTGCTGGAAAGTGTCCAAATAGTTTCGAACAAAACTCTCGAAAATCCATAAAGAAGTGTTATCCGTTGTTATCCAAGATGATCGCAATGTGATATCAATTTGGGAATCACATTACTCCATTTTTGAATAAACACATAGCCACATTACGTCGCGACTTTTTTTTAATGAATACTCAGTCATACAACATGAGTTTTTCGGTTCGTTTTCAGCTGCACAATATTTTCTTGGGCAGAAGTATAATTGGACACCATTTTTTACAAACCCAATATCAAACATATCAATTTTTCATGAAATAATTTTAACGTTGATATGCATCTATTTTCGCTATGAACGAATTCTGATGATTTTCATACCAATCGAAACGCAGGTTACGATTACGATTCCTCAAACCGAGACGGTTTAAATTAACTAAAATTTGAAGCATTCCTATTTTTTCATACATTTGTTCTGTGCATTTGTGTGTTTAACTATCTGAGCTTGCAATAACGAGCAACGAATGTAACTGCGAATGAATTTTCGTGTTTAAAGCATCTGTAATTCAAGATGAAAAATAAGAAGAAAAGGTGGGAGGGGGGTCTGCTGCTAGTTAACGTTTATAATTATTTTTGCTACATGTGAGACTGAGGTCGTCAAGAGAGACGCCTAATTCTATATAGTGTCTACATTTTCCTAATCTTCCTATTTTCCTTTGGTAGAATGATATGCACGGTGGATAGTTGCGATTGTTTTGTATTCAAATGTATTTAAATGAATATATTTAAATTGTTTTTCGCTGCTATTCTACTTGCTCCTTTTGGGCGGTACAATTTGAGGAGCATAAAATGTTTAGACTAGTGCACCCGTGGCCGAGTGGTTAGCGTCTCACATTATCATGCCGGGTGTTCGGGTTCGATTCCCGTTCTGGCCGGGGGATTTTTCTTCAGAGAAATTTCCTTCGACTTGCACTGAGGTCACGCGTATTCTAGAGCTGGCCCCTCGGAATGCATTGAAGGCGTGTTATTTGGCTTAAGAAATCTCAACTAAGTATTAATAAATGACGCTAGTTAATGCATACGTTGAGACGGCAAAAGTTTTACAGGGAACGTTAATGCCATTCAAGAAGAAGAAAACGTTTAGACAATGCTTGACAATTTACAACTATACAATTGTTTAACTCATGAAATATAAATCTATATATATAAAAATGGATTTCTGTCTGTCTGTCTGTCTGATTCTTATGGACTCGGAACTACTAAACCGATCGACGTAAAAATTTGTATGTAGGGGTTTTTGGGACCGAGGAATGTTTTTACGATAGCATGAGACCCCTTCCCCCTCTCTAAGGGGGAGGGGGGAGGTGTAGGTGCTACCATACAAATGAAACACAAAATTCTTTATAACTCGAGAATTAATCATGCAAACGAACCCAAATTCGGTGTGTGAACGTTTTGGGATACAATAAATGTTTCTATGTTGAATAGACACACCTCCTCCTTCTCTGAAGGGTGGGCTGCCATACAAATGAAACACAAATTTCTTCATAACTCGAGAATTAATCAAGCAAACGGAACCCAAAGTTGGCACGTGGAGGTTTTGGGGTGCAATAAATGTTTTTATGCTGGATAGACACTCCACCTCTCTCTCTAAAGGGGGACAGCCATACAAATGAAACACAAATTTCTTTAAATCTCGAGAATTAATCAAGCAAACGATCGCAAAGTTGGCATGTGGAGGTTTCAGGGTGTAATAAATGTTTCTATGTTGGATAGACACCCCTCTCCCTTTCTAAGGGGAGCTGACATACAAATGAGAAACAAATTTCAGCATAACTCGAGAATTGATCAAACAATGCTGCAGAACTCGAGAATCAATGAATTATAATAATATAAGGGGCAATAAATGTTTCTATAGTGGTTTGACCCTCGCATAACTCGAGAATCAATCAAGCAAACGGAACCAAATTTGGGATGTGAGGGTTTTTGGTATGGTATGACACCCCTCCCTCCTCTGGAATGGAGATGGGGTCCCATTAAAAAATATTACACATATTTAAATTTTTTTGTTTGATTTTTGGTCGGAAGTGGAAATGGATTTTAAAGTGATAAAACGCACTCCTATATCTTCTTCTATCTATATAAATAAAAATGGATCGCCGAATGTGTTGATAAGAGCAAAACTCAGAGAAGGAATTATCCGATTTAGGGCTATCTTCATTGTATCATATTTTATGAATCAAACATTTACTCCATGTAACGGAGAAACATGTTATTTGCAAGTGATTGAAATATCTTGAACGAGAATTTTGTCTGAAAATAATCTGAAATTATAATGACGATTTTTGGTAGAAGTCCTAGGAAATTTATATTAAAAGTAACTTGTAAAGGGTCAATTAGAAGATGAATTAATGAACAGTTCTGCGATTGGACCCATGATCGTAAGTAAGAAAACGTGAATGTTTGGATGTATTGATAAAAAAAAAATTGCGCGAGACGAAGTTTGCAGGGTCAGTTAGTGAAATATAAATATAAATAAATATAAAGAAAGAATGGAAGATATCATGAACAGCGGAGCAATTATGTTCGGTGGAGGCACCGCGTCGATTTTCATGCCATCTGGTGGAGAGGGTTTTTGTATTTTTGCATTACACGCATACATTGTTGTGCGTGAATGCGTGTATATGATGGAATGCATATGTATACGTGTGAGTTTCATCACTCCTTGCAATCCTCGTACATACAAACGCATGAAAACGTAAGTTACGAATCATTCATTCTGAGAGTTGCGTAGAATTTTGTGCTTCCGGTACGGTTTGCTATGAAGTGCTCCTCTAATTTACTCCAAACTTTGACCGATCGGCTAAAAAAAACGGTTGGACGTATCAATATGAAACGTTCACAGGTGTTATAGGGATACATTAGGCTCATTTACATACAATTTCTGTTAACATTAGAACTTATTGCAACATTTACAAAATTACAGATGATTTTCTAAAAACACTATAAAAAACCTGTTTTTGGTTCTTTTTTGAAATCAATTAAAAGATAGAAGATAGGAAAAATAGAAGTCAAAGAACAATATGTAAAGCAGTGAAAGAGATTTTATTTGGTTGATAGAAATAATAATGTTTATTATGCATTTTTGGGGTAAAATTAGTAATAACACTTAAAAACCCACTACCTTCTAAGTTTTTCACTTCCAAAATGTTATTTAAATCCACTAATTTTAATGTTTCACAACATAATCACTTTCGGTGCTGAAAGTTAACATTATTCTTATTATTAATATTATTTTTAATTTGTCAGAAAAACTTATTTCGTTAAGCGTGCCGATATAGAATAAAATAAATGTTTTTTATCAGTTTATCAACCTACCATAATTATCAAAAATGGTCTATTGAATTGGTGCCAAAAATATTATTTGATGAAAGCGACGAATACGTTCTAGAAATAGAGACACTATTTTTGTTTGCAAATATTGAAAACTAAAGTGCAATAGATACAACGATACTTAATTTAATAGATAATTACCGGTTTTTCAAGCTATACTCCCAATATTAGGTTTCTTCAGATGTGAATAAGTGGTGAACAATGAATATATTCTTTTCGACACATTTTTTTTTAAATACCAATCTTCTTTACTATAGTTTAGCAAACTATAAGAGTGTTTGTCAGTGAAAAAATGGGTGAAATTCAAGGGCAAGGAAGAATATTTTCGTTTTGCATATTGTATCAGATATTCGATTTTAGATGTTTGATGTTGAAAGAAAAAATCACCTATTGCAGATAAGCGATGACGTACGAAGTTTCATGAAAATCAGAGATGGTCGAGGCACGAGTAGTCGTTCTGGGGCTATTCTGAGTAATTGTTCCGTATTGAAACCGGCGTAATTATTTTCTCACTCGATTTATCCCAATTTTTAGTTTTTAGCTCCTTACACTTGACTGATAAATAGATCGCTTGACGCAAATTTCGGCGATAAAAAGTTCGAGCGACGTCTTTTTTGTAGAGATATACTTGAGATATCTCGGACAATAGATTTTTTTTTATCCTATCTGTTTATTTTATTAGGCTCATTTAGCAATTCAACTGTAACACAGCCGAAATTATTCGTGTACATTTTTATCCAGCGATATTTTTTTGTTGTATATTACACAGTAGCCATTTTTGGCGTAAGAGTATTCCTATCTTATCGATACACATGTCGCCTTTTTTCGGCGTGAGAATATTCCTATTGTTCGAATTTTACCAGTTGGACCAAACACAGCGGGACTGTTGACATAGGGCTTCCATTGTTGTGTTATTAATAGCATAAATATATATTAATACACTCAATCGAAAATGACTCTGACTGAAGAGAACGAAATAGGTAAATAAGTCATTTTAATTTTTCAGTCTCGAAATTGTCAACCCTTGAACATGACCGAATTTGTAATTTCAGGTGCATTAAATTTTTGGAAAACGGCGTTACTAAATCCAAGAGACTTCATTGCAAGTCTGAAAATTAGCTGTAAAAAAATCCACGTTAAAACTGAATACAAGACACATCGCATTTGATTATCCGGAGTGAAAAAAAAATCAATACTCCGGATAATCGAGTCCGACCTGTATTAGATTCTTGATCCAAAATTCACAACTTATGAAAATGATTGTCTCGAGAATAATACTTTCGACATATAATATTTTTCTTGAGAACTGTTTTTGTTTGAGAACGGATATTTTACTATATAAAACAACAGTTTATAGTTCAGCAAACTTTAGCAAAGTGATTGCCAGTCGAGAAATTGGAAGAAATCTTATTTTTCTATATCATTTCAGTTCAATTCTCGATGTTTTTGTTTTTAAGTGCGTTTATGATTTAATCCATTTCTGTAGTCCGTTCATTAGTTAGAATTAAAATAACATTTTTATGAAACACACAGATCAAAATATGTGGTTTTGAGGAAAACAATTCCTATTTGCTAAGATTACTTTTTACAATTTTTTTTGAAAATCGCTTGTCTCAAGATTTAAAAAAAAAGTCTGAAATAATCTTGTTAAATTTGAACTTCTGGAAGCTGGTGTAAGTAGTTTCATTTAAATCAGAGATGTTGGAGCTCTTTAGTTCACCCGATCTATATCGATTCTTATGTTTCACTTCCTTACACTCGACTGATAGACAGATCGATTGACGTAAATTTCGATGCGACGTCGATTTAGTAGATCTTGGGATTTATTGGGCAATAGATCGACAGAAGAGAAAAAAAATGTCTGGTTAACCGTTGAAAATAGTCCTAAAAATATCAACCATTTATCTGGACAAAATCAAAAACATTTTTTTTATAGTTTCAAGCTCTCACGTCTGTTCCTTATGGGACACAACTTGAACACAATCTATCAACTGGCACACTGTCAATAAGTAGTAATGAAAAAATGAAATGAAACAAAAATCCGTTATCCGGTTTCCACCAGTTGAAGAACAAATGGGAAGGATGATTTCAAAGGACTGAAAACCAACACAACTTCTTGCGCGATGAACTCGTTTCCTTTCACTTCAAAACCATTCATTATCTTTCAACTGTCTCATTGTTGGTCTTTGCACTGCAGCATTTTGCCTTTTTGTGCGAATGAAAAAAAAAGGAAATCACAGCTCGCAACTATTTCCGTTTTTAATTGTTTATCCTTTCCTTGCGATTTTTTCTTCTGTTTATTATGTAATCGTTACGGTAAGCGGAGAGGATATTATGCTGCCCGTCTTTGGCGCTGTCTGCTTTCTGTAACAGGACACCCGACTTTTCTTTGAGATTTTCTCCTTTCATCTTGACCCGTGCTCTGTGAGTACGCTTTTTGTGTCCTTGTGAAATGATCCCAGCCTGGAAGGGAGTGATTCAGCAGGAGAAGTTTCCATCCGTGGCAAACTGCCACCTGAAACTTTTTTTTTACGTCGCATTCAGTTCGCAGAATATCACAAAAAGTGAGTATCAAAAAAAAAAAGGTGGAGGACGATGTGCATATGTTGGGTGGGTGTCATTTTAATTCTTGAAATTTAATATACCCTCCGAACGAAACGAGTGGCTGTATGACCCGAAAAGGGTCACATGGGGGCCTGTCGCCATGACCTAACTCGTCGGCCGGTTGCCGGTCATATAGCCTCACTTTATGACTCAATTCAATTAAGTGACTTTCAACAGCTGGCATTGTGTTGCACACGTCGTTGGCTATTCCGTTGCTGCAACCGTCGGCAGTCGGCAAAACGTGGCGAGGTCAGACACACAAGTGATATCTATGTTATCAACTCGTACTACATTTCATCGGAAAGGGAAGGAAGGGTCCGTCCGACGGGAAGTGGTGTGAGGTTGTTTGATTCGAGTAGTTTGAACGAGGGGCCATGTTATGAGTCACGAGCGAGCGAGAATGCATGGCGAAGAAGTAGGTCCGGAAATTATTTTGCCCGACAGGTTTAAATTACGTTGCTAAGGCTCTGGATTGTGAGATTTCACAGCGATACAGAGAACAGTTTTTTTTTGTTGTTTCTTTGCTGCCGACAATCGTGGGTGAAAGTTGATCAAACTGAGCCCTCACGGTTGAGGTGACGGGCTTTCATGTCCTTTCTCTGCTTCCAATTTCGTTGCTCGGAACTAATTCACCCAAAGCGCATTCTAAATTCGTTTGACCTCGGGGCGGAAAAAGTTGGTCTTCTCTCAATATACACTGGCTGGCTGGCATCACCTCAATCCAAGGTGCACCAGTTGGCGAAAGAAAGCAGCTGCAGGATAATACCGGCATGCAAGGGATCGAGAGATGATCTCTTCTTTTGTCTATGATTTTGTGCTGCAGCATCTGCTGTTGCATTTCCCGGGAGGGCAAAAAAAAACACAAGCAAGGGGGGAGATGGAGACTCACTGGTATGCAATAAATCAGGGCGAAAGGAACAAGATTGAAACTTCAGCAAGTGGTACAACTTTCGTTAGGCACTCTGACAAGCATTAGAGAGGTGGTGGTATAGCAAAAGCCGGGGCATCGGATTACCACGATCTTTACTGTGTGAGTACTTCACTATGCAGCTTTAGACACCGTACGTGACGGAACTACTCTCAGGTCCACGTCCGGAATGGAGGTGGGGCATTGCGAGAAGTTCAAGGGGAGACCTTTAATTGGATTTTTCTTGCGGTTTTCTCGTGCCACCGTTCGGATGCTCGGAATTCTTACCTTTCCCCTTATGCCGTTCCCGTTCGACACTCTTGGGAGAGGAAAGCTTATTTTTGTAATAGGATCGTTTAGTGGATTTTGGATGATTTATGTCGATTGCAGGAAAATGTTTGCTTCAAACATCTTTGAAGCATTTTTACGTTTTATTTCAAGCTAGAAGCTACTCAAGTAGCTGATTACATTTGATAGCACCATGAACACTTCGATTGACTCGATTAAATTTTCAGCATAGCATAAACAATTGGGGGAAAAATTATCAAACGGATAGTTAAACTGGAAAAGTTTTATTTATTATTTTCGGCAATTGGTCTCTAGAAGATATTTTGAACACGTAATCAGCAAGTCAATTTGAAAAGAAAGGTAATTTAAATACTTTTGGCTCGTTGAGGACGTTAGTCCCTCATTGTGGAATAGATTTGTTCCATGGAAGCGCGGATTATTATCTGCTGGTGTTTACCACATATAATGTTTCCAACAGTCATTTCTCGTATATATGTGATATATATATATATATATATTTATATATATATATATATATATATATATATATATATATATATATATATATATATATATATATATATATATATATATGTATATATATATATATATATATATATATATATATATATATATATATATATATATATATATATATATATTTAATGATAATGATGGTCCCACCTCATTCCCCTACAAAGGTTTGAGCTGGATGAGTTATCTTAAAGATAATTGAATGTTAGAATTTTCCTTTATAGCATCAAACTGAACCAGTTAGCAAGATAATAAAAAAATAAAAGAACGGACTGGTTTTGTCACAGACATTGAAATTTTACCAAATGAAAATTTTGAGGCATTGCGTGAGCGCATTTCATCCATGGCATGTCAAGAAAATTTCCAGCCCGAAAAAAATCCTTGAACGATCGGGAATTGAACCCAATACCTATGTCCTTATTAGCCGTGAATTTACAAGAGTCTTCCCGCTTTACTAGATTCTCGATAACGGTCTGCTGATGCGATCATTATCAAGCCCAGACAGCTGAGCAAACCCGAGCCTAATTCTAGCCAACACTTCAGGCCCTTCATAATCGGGGTACGACCATGTATACTGGAACTCGCAATCAGATCTGCCACAAGCCAGGGAAATCTCTTTATAACCATCTACTTAACAGATAAGTTTACGAGTATTCCGGTTGGGCTATCCCCTACTTTTGTAGACTTCACAATATTTTCAAATTAACTAATAACTAAAAAAAACTAAAAGTAAACTAAATACCATCATTATTTCAGTCAGACAAAAAAAAAAACAAAAACACATGCACAAACAAATACAAAAGTAAGATTCTATCCGTCATCACTTCGTCAATTTACACAATAACACTGACTATCGAGCAGGTCACAATTCCAAATCATTCTTTAAAAACTCCTTCCAAATATTTCGGAATATTCTAAGGTTTGTTGTTATTTTTGCTTCACGGGGCAGTGTATTATACAATCGGTACCCTTTATAAAAAAATGAGTTTTGGGTGCAAAACATCCGGAAGTTCATAGTTCTGATAGTCACTTGCTTGTCTGGTGTTGTATTGGTGTATATCTCTTCCATATGTTATAGTATTCTGTAAATAATTCTGTGTCATTCCATTCGTCATATCAAATATAAACGTAAGCGTGCAATATTTTATTCACTAACCTATTGCCATCCATTGTAGGCATTCTAACATAAATCTCCGTGGAGTTTGCCGATCACATTTTAATACCAAGCGCATGGCACTGTTTTGTAGCATTTGCATTCGTTGCATTTGTCTCTTGTTTGCAAGGAACAGTAAGGATGCACAGTAATCAAAATGCGGAACAATCAATGCTTTGTAGATCGTCATTTTACTTTCAAAGGTCAGAAATCGATTTATTCTACAAAGCACTCCGTATTTTTGAGCTGCTTTCTTTATTGTGTAGTTTATGTGTTCATTGAAGTGTAGTGTTAGAAGTGTTAGATCAAACACTAAAATAACACCAAGATATTTTATTGATGACGCCCTCTTCACTGATTGTCCATCAATAGTTATATTAAAGTTGTTACTTTCAACAACACGTGTCGATACAACCATGTACTTAGTTTTATTAATGTTTAATTATAGCTTCTTCCACTTCAACCAGTCATCTAGATATTGCAGTTCATGGTTCATTTTTGTGTAACAATCTTCCAAAGTATCTGCCGCAACGAATATTACTGTGTCATCAGCAAACAAGTTCACGTCGCTATAGTTTAACACCTGTTTAATATCATTTATGTACAGCAAGAACAATAATGGCCCCAGAACACTTCCTCGAGGGACACCCAAATCAACTGGTTTCGCCGAAGATTTACAGTCTCTATACCTAGTGATCTGTGTTCGCCCGTAGAGGTAACTCTCAAACCAATTTAATGCAGATCCTACTACAAAATAACTGGAAAACAAATCTATTAATTTTCGGCGATCAATTGTTTCGAATCAATAAAGACGGCCTTCGTAACTCACTTCTAACGAAGGAACTGGAATTGACAGAAACTATTTTTCACTAATTTTTCCAAGAAAATCACAACACTACAGCTTTTGACTTGTGAACACTCCACGTTTGACAGCGTATAAACACAACAACAGTTTTTTGGTGGTAGTGCATATGGCAGAGTCGATGCAAAAATACACAAATCCTCTTACGAAACCGGCGCGTCATCATCTCCATCGAACAATTGCGCCACCATAGCCCCACCGCTGTGTGTGGTTTGTCTCATTCACATATCATTATCGAGCCCCGACTGTGGTCTGTCACTGCGAACAAGAGGTCAAAAGTTTCGCACATTCTATCGAAGGAACGACGCATTACACTTAGAGGCGAATGAACTAAAAAGTTTGAACCCTCTTAAAGCCAGAATGAAGAAGAAGAACGACGCATTATCTTGTGGGGTTTCGCCTGCAATGTTGACGGTTGTCCCCGATCTAACCGTAGCGTAAACGGTAACGCATGAAACACGATGCATTGTTCGCTGACGTTTCATTCTATGAAATAAAGAAACCGTTTCAGCTTTATTCTAGTGTCATAGCTTCAATCTACCCAAAAAAAAGTTTCTTCGAACAAAATACGCTCAAATACGACACCGCATTTATTGTATTTGATTTTTTAATGTATAGTTAACCGTAACCGTCTGCAACAAATATACAAATATTTTTTTCAACTCCGCCTACGAATGACGGATCTCTATACAGGGTAACTTCGATATAACGTACATTTTACTTTCAAAATTGTACGTTGTATCGAATTGTACGTTATATCGAAGCATAATAAAGATCTCTGAAACGTAGCTTATATTACTTTATTGTATTGCTGTTTGAGTAAGGTTGATGAATAAAATCAATAAGAAGACGAAGCCAACTTTTCTCATGATGGCTTCCCTTCGTTCTGTTGATTGAAGTTTGATTCATTTAGAATCCGAATCCACAAAACAGTTGTATTTCGGGATTGGTTAAAGTTACAACAAAAGCTTTAGCATCAAAATACAGATAATTTATTGTTCTTTCAGAAAAAAAATATTAAAATAATTTTTTTTTTTGACTTTGATAATGTGTACGTTATATCGAGGTAAAATGTACGTTATATCGAGTGACGTTATATCGAGGGTACGTTATAACGAGGGTACGTTATATCGAAGTTTCCCTGTAGTAGCATTTCCGAAAAAGAACCTGAAACTATTGAGAACCGGAGCAGAGGGTCCAAAGCCCCTAAGGAGGATGGTTGTATTAGCTGTTATCCATGGTTATTATGGAGAGAAAGGAATGGATAAACTCCTAATCAGAGCACTCACCACAGTGAATCCTGATTTTTACCTCCCCCCACTAACAAATATCCCTTCCTTGATAATCGTTAGCGGTCCTTCTGATCTTCGGGCGGCGAATATTATACTAACATTCCTTCCCTTCCCCTGGTGAGTGCAATGGCGTGGCCGGCGTCGGTATTGACAATTTAACGCTCGATTCACCAAAACTTGCACAATGGGAATGCGTCATTCGGTGTGTTCTTTGTACAATTTCGTTGTTCAGGTCAGGCTACGAAGTGTACAGTCCACCCAAGCTCTAGCAACAAAAACACAATTTAAACTAATCTCTCGGCCTTCAGAAACCTGTGATATGTTCAACTGTTCACACCAGTACATCTGCAAAAACATTGAAAAGTGTTAGAATAAAGTCCCAAAAGAAGACAAGAAAATACAGGAATAGGAATACATACATACAGATTTTGACGCTGAAATCCCAATGCCACTGGTTGAAAAAAAAAAATCGAAAAATGTTTTGTTTTTGATGGCGGAAGTTACTTCCCTCTTTCGAAGACGCATATTCCCGAATACGATCGACACTATTCCATGGATATCTCTACTGCATCTTCTAACATAAAACATAAGTTTAAACTTAAGTTTGAACAGAAAGTGATGCTGTACATAACCATTCTCTAGAGATCTATTTTTAAGCCATGTTTCTAGCCGTATGGTTTCGTTAAACCATAACGAATGTTTGGAGAAAATTTTGCTGCTGCTTCAACAAAAACATCATGCAGATGGATAAAACATGTTTTGACCGGATGAAGCATCATCGCATTAGGCCAGAAGATTCCAGGAAAAAATAGCCCTGGAAAACAACTGCAACAAAAACAACCATTCAGCAAAAGTGTATGGTATGGATTTTGCGCGCTAAATGTCCAAACCAAAGTATCTATAATTGTGGAAATTTCTTCAGATCGTGGAGCAATAGTTTTGAATTGAAATGAATGATATATATAAAAACGAAAATCAACCGGGCAAACGTAACGAACCAGGCAAACGTATGCCGTCAGACGCTCGCAAAAGCTCGGTCGGACCTTGCTAAAGAATCGTATCCTTTGTTCGAAACTAACAGGGCAATCAGTGGAACACAGATTTGCGTGCGAGAGACCGCCGCTTCCAACGGCGGGTCAGCGGTCGACTCGGATCGCGTCATCTTGGCGGCTTGGGCAGCCTCAGTTCCTTATCCTCATTGAATGGGAACTTCACTCCCATTAGGGGAACTGAGGGGAATGTGGTCACCCTAAGGAACATGCCCATTTTCTGTGACCACATTAGGATTGTGCGATCTCGTATCGATTCTTTGAATATCGATCTTTTCCATTCCGATTTACGATTTTTTGGATCGATCCTTTGTACTCGAGAAAATCAAGAAAATCGATTTTTGCTTTCGATCTTTTTGATCTCAGAGTTTTTTTTTGTAGATTGGTTTTTCAGTATACATCGAGTTTTTGTCTCACCAAAGGCACCCTGACATTTTTTTCAAACATACAGCTGAGTTCTGGGAGGTCGTTGAATTTTTAATAGTGCTTTTTCAACTAATTCATTCAATAAAACGACTGCCTGATGGCACAAGATAAATGCCCTGTGGCTGTGGCTTTCATACTGAGGAACAAAACAAAATGCTTCTGATGTTTGAATAGAAACATCGAATTCGTATTCCCTGTCCAAAGAAAAGACGACATTCATATAGAATAAGCAGATAAATCGAAAAAAAAAGCTTTTAATTTTTCATAGATCGATTCTTTGGTACCGATTTAATCAGTGGATCGATCCTTACACCGTTTGGAGAATCGATTCGACAAGATCGATCTTTTTATAAAGATCGTCCATCCTAGTTCTAGTCCACATTAGTACATTTTTCATTATTAGAAAAAAGGTTGAATAAAATAAGTAAATAAATTTTTTAATCTAAACGGTTCAGTTGAGATTAAACAAAATAATGTACTAAAAGCTAGAAAATAATTAGACAAGTAGCAGTTATCACACCTCCCCTTCATTATTCTAGAGCGGTTGTTTCTATTGCAGTTGTTTCCTGTTATTGCAGTTTTTTTCGGTCACGGGCCAAATACATAATCGTTCCTTTATACCTATTCGATCCCATCTGCATCCAAAAACCTCAACTCGACAAATTTGCCCCTGTGTGACCCAATCGAAGATTTATTCGGGATTTTGAGCTCCTTGGTGTACAAAATTAACTGGAGAGCCACGAATTGCGAATTGCGAACAGAATCAAGAGATGCGTTCGCAAAATTGACCTGAAGGCCGTACAACGCCTCTGTTCCGACATCAAATGGAAGCTTCGTAGAACAATCTTCAAGTATGTTCGTCTTATTATGACAGTTTCAGAAAAAAAACTCTATAATTTTAGTTGCTACCAGTGAGATAGTGCTGCCCTCTTCGAATGTTGATCTTGTTGCTTTCATTTCGGATTCTGCAATTTTGTGTATTGCCGAAGCTGACTGATCAAATTTCGAATACTCTTGCTCAGCGATAATGATGATGTGACTCATGGCGAATTATTCCAAACATTCTTCAGTTCACAAACAATGTCCATATCATCAAAAAACATTCGAGATAATTATTGTTTGATTCATATTGATTCATATTTCTAAAAAAACACCCTCAATATCTGCAGTTGATTGTAATTGGTCAATATGCCAAGGATTAACGTCATCATAATGGTATATCACCGGCTGATCCCCCGGGCAACAGCATCGGGGTAATTTATGCATTTAATCGTTCCGCTTTTCTCCATCCCATTTCCCTCGGCTTATCTATATTCATCGAATGCTCCAATCACATTAAACCATACGAACTCTCTCTTTCTCTCTCTGACACACACACCCCCACTCCTCTCTCAATCGTGATTCGGCGTGTGCCAAATATAACTCCCGTAGCTCGCGCTTAAACCCAATTCCCATGAATAGCAGCAGAATAAAATATGAAAATTCTTATTAGCAATCAATTCGAGAAATCGTTTTCGATGTTTTGATTATTGATTCGCCGTATTCGTCGACAAACGGAGAGACGCCGTTGGTGCCAAAACGGCGAGGGTGCTAATGGGGTTCGGATAAAAATTCAGCCTCATCAGCAAATAACGGTACGGTAGTCTTTGATCAGCCCCCCTTCCCGTTCAACCCCTACACATACACACACATTTGCCCATATTATTTTCTCTACGATTGCGAACCCAAGAAGTGCGGGAAATACGCCTTCGCGAGTGTTCGAGAATTCGGGATGAAAATATAACATCATTAGGCCGGGGAACTTTATTTTCGTATCAATAGGAGCAGCGAATTGTTCAGTGTTGGGAACGAAGCAATCATCATCGCCGTTAAAGCTGATTGATCTCTGGCAGCACAGCCATTCCCCCGGCTCAAACGTTTGATTTCCTTTTAAGAGTTATGACTGATTTCAAATGCGAGTCGGAGAAAGATTGAGAGTTAGTGATGTGCCTCTATTAATATGCCAAAAGGAAAATTTTTCAATAAATAAATTAAAATAAATTGAGTTCATATTTATTTATGAAGCGCATCTAGTGTGGGCCGATGTTTGTGCAACTCTTTGCCAGGGATGTCGCATGATTTGATATCAACACAAGTCGGAGAGGCTGACAGTAAGTATGGGTGAGGTGAGACGAAATGGAACAACATGTGTCCCATACAAACGGGACAGACGGGACAGAAGACACGACTTATGGCCCTATGGGATAAAACAGGTTGTACCGCATCCTAAGAAGATGTTTCTCCGGGCAGATAAAACAAACAGTGTTGGCGAAACTGATGAATTTATCATGATAAATAGTTATTAGGTATCAAAATATGGAACTCGTTCTTACGAAGTGTTGGTGTGCTGTATACAGAAGGCAATTATTATTATACTGAAAACTGACGAGGTAAAAATTGATTGATCGCGATGTGGTTTTGACTAGTGATGAAACGGATCGTAGTTTGGTCGGATATCGAATACCCGGCAGCCTCATAGTTGTTTCAGAAGAAGTCTGGAGGATGGGCCCTCATTGCCCTTAACACAAATTTCACCTCTGAAGAACTTATAACCGATAAACATAAAGAATTCAAAAATGTATGGGAAAAATTATCAATAGCAGATGAAGTACACAAGTTTGCTTCTGTGTATTTGTATTTTGTATTGTACTTTTCTGAACATGCACATAATAAGTCGTATGAATTATTCTTTTCAAACGGCAAATCAATAGCAAAATACGTTCAAAAATTTCCATCGATTAAATTCTAATTTTCCAGTATTGCGCTTCGCATTACTGTACTACGATATCAGTGAGTGACCTGACGGGAAAGTCGCTATGAAACCGCGTGGCACTCAACTTGTTAAACAGCGAATGAGATACCAACTTATCTGTACATATTCTTCACGGAATTCTAAATAACATAAATCAGGGTTTGTGCCAAAGAAAATAGAAAACAAACGTGCATAAAAAAATACAAAATAGACAAACGTAATCAAATTCTGCAGGAATATAAGAATATTTCCCAAGAACTAAATTTTGCCAAAGTTGTGGGTGTAAAGACATTGGTCATTTAAGTAACTTTGCATACTTGAAATATTCAAAAAAGAATTAGACTACTTGTTGAAAAGGGCCGAACAATTTTTGTTCATTTTTTACAAAAATATATAATTCAAAAACTATAACAAGGATGGTTCCAATCGTTTCAACGAGCGCTCGTTACATTCTCTTATTTGATTCATTCAACGCACTCAATCATATGTTTTGCATCACCCTTGGAAGAGAAAATCGACGTATCAAGAGAAACACTGAATGAATACAGTATGAGTGTCATCGCCTGGCAACTGTGTGCATGTGCATCGATGCTTGTGTGTATAATTTCATGATTCGTTCGTTAGTTTCTGTCATCGCTTTACTCTCGTTTCCTGATCCGATTGGGTGCTAAGTGTTGAATCTTTCGATCGAATCATTTTGTGAGAGATTTTTGTTGCGCTCAGAAGCAAAATGAATCGCAAGGCAAACACCCAAAAACAAAAGATTCTAAAAGTGGTAGATCAAATAAAGTGCGGTGAAAATATCACTTTTAGATGTGCGGTGGACATTGACAATGCTCGAAAATGTCATTACGCACAACAATCGTTCAACGCAGGTAATTTTAAAAGACACATCCATAAAATCCATCCAAACGTATTGAAAGAATTGGCGTTGAACGAAAAAGAGGAAGAGCAACCTGTGCAAAAAGTGTCCACGCTGCTTGTGGACATAGAAAAGAGAAATGCGTTTCTCGGACTGCTTCAGCTCGAAACAGTCAATAATTTGCCATTCTGTTTTATTGACTGGACCGGGTCTAAAACGTTGATTCATCCCGTATTGAAGGCATGTGGAAATTTGATGACACGTCATCGTATTGCGGAATACGTTAAAATAGCTGCTGCTACAATACGTGAAACTCTGCACTCACAGTTCGAAAAACAAATGATAAGTTTGAAAATTGATTCCGCATCTCGGCGTGGCGTTTGGTGTCAACGCTCAATATATGAACACAGAGGGCAAAGTGCAAATTAGGCATTTAGGTGAGTTCTATCAAAATAGATGGATATATGAAATATAAAATCTCCACGCTGGAAAGAGTGTCATAATTCAATTTATTTTTTTTTCTCTTTTTTGAAGCTGTACACGAAATGAATGAGCGAAATACAAAAGAAAACCTAGCCAAAGTGATTCTGCAGGTATTGAATGAATTTGGCCTGGGAATTGATCAGATATTTGCTATTGCCCATGATAATGGTGCCAATATGTGTGCTAGTATGCCGCTCTTGAAAAGTTTGTCGAAGCCTGCTTTCGATGACGAGGTTTCTCTAAGCAGCATGCTACCTGATGAGTTTAAAATGTTGAATGAGTATAGCCGTGATATCGACGAAGAAACTGATAGTTACGAGGAAAACATCGACGAAGACTATATCGAAATCGCGACTACAAGCGAAGGAAATGTAGAATTAGACGATTTTGAGAACGGACAAGACGGAACTGTTCATATTCTGGTCAATGATGATGACAACGAAGAGCTCGAAATTTTAAACAGCATAAGGTGCGGTGCCCATACTGCACAACTAGTGGCGTATGATGTCATTAAGCAGTACAAAGCAAGATTGACACAGATAAATAAAATTTGCTTGACAATGCACCAGAAGAATAATAGAGAACTTTTTGTGTTGCATAGAGTCCCTCTACCCCCGAAGGTGAACGAAACCCGTTGGGGTGTATGGTTCATCCTACAACGTTATCTGCAGGTATTAAAGACGAAGCCATTTCTAACAACCTTACAGAGCCATGATCCGCCGCTAGGTGAGTATTTGTCTTCTTCACTTTGTCTGTCTTACAACTTAAAAAATATTAATCAACTACACCCTTATACACTGTTTTCCAGATTTAAACAAACATTGGCACTTTATAGATCGTTTCTGTCAAGCATTCGAACCGATTTATGTGTTAACGTTGAAGTTACAGAAAGACCACGTTCCCCTCTCCGAACTATATGCTGACTGGTTGATATGTCAAGCTGAGTTACATGTGATTAAGGAACAGGGAAATAAATTGGCAGCAAAACTTTTGACATCAATGGAAAAAAGAAACCATAAACTATGATCCAGCATGGCCTTCAAGGCCTGTTTGTATCTTGATGCACGATTTAATTTCGATGGATCCGGTCGATTGAGTACATGCGATAAGAAAGATGCACAGGTAGAAATAATCCTTATAAAAATATACCACACACTATATGCTGAACTATATGTTGTGACTTTTAGGAATATCTCATCGCATTGAACAAGCGACTCGATTACATGCAAGGTTTGCGAGAGGAACAATGTACAAATGCAGCAACGTTAAATAACAGCGGCTTCGTGGAGGACTACTTGATGAACTTTTTTGATGAAGGAAGCCAAGACGCGTTTGCCAAAGAAATTTCCTCTGACTTGCACTGTGATCACGCGTATTCTAGGACTTGCCACTCAGAATGCATTCAAGGCGTGTTATTTGGCATAGAAATCTCAACTAAGTACTAATATAAAAATGACGCAAGTAATACTACGTTGAGACGGCGAAGTTCCTCTAGGAACGTTAGTGCCATTGAAGAAGAAGAAGAAGAAGACGCGTTTGCATCCAGTTCAGCCGAAAGTTCATCGAAGGAATCCTTAATATTTGATCTGATGAAGCTAGAAAACAGAGACAAAGTTAATATCATGGTTGGTAATACTGTGCAATCATCTGTTAGCTTCAACAACTCTGTCCAGCAATCCACGTGTGCTATGAACAAAACTCAATCAGATGCACCTGCGGTTCACTCATCCCAACTAGATGTCAACGATTCTACACCATCCCGTTTTGATATACTCCACCATTGGAATAAAAGAAAATACTCGAGTCCCCGCATATATCGCTTGGCAATGGTAGTATTATCAGCACCATCTTATCAAGTAACAGTTGAACGGCTATTCAGTCAGGTGAAATATATACTGACTGATTCTCGTATGCGGCTGAGTAATGTATCCATTGAAGACATAATGGCCCTTAAAATGAATGACAGATGTAGTGGACAAAATGCTGGAACATAACGTTATTTGATCCTTCGGATTTACATTAAAAGCTATTTTTTACTTAGACAACTGAAACTATTAGATAAGAACTGAAATATATTCGAAATATTACTGTACCGTATTCATTTTCCAACGATCGCCAAAAACATGATCATACCCCATGTGAAAACTGGTCCATATTGCAGCCATTCCATGCCAAACCGATATAATGGTTCTTAGATCTTCATCAATATTGATAGTTTTTTTTTCTTGATCGCATAATATTAGACCCGTATTTTTTTTATTTTTCGGATTACCCGAAAAATTATTTTTGTCCCAGTTTTTTTTTTCCAAAAATTACTTTTTTCAAATTTCATATCTTTTGAACTACTAAGCCGATTCAGATGACCGACATATCAACTTAAAGCCAATTAGCTAAAATTCTACACTTGCAAACAATTTGGATTTTGTTTTCGTAATTATTCATTGTATCTGTTTTTTATAGTTTACATGGTTTCGGAACCAAAGGCGCTATATTTTCTTTATATTTTTTTTCTTGAAAGCTGAGGATTTTTTATATAAAATTTAAAAAAATTGGAAATGTGTTCTTTTTCTTTTTTATGTTATGATTTTGCACAGTTAACCGATCGTTCGAAGAATATTTTTCCTCCATTTTCTTATTCTCGAAAATTCATAGGTTTTGAACTACTAAACCGATTCAGATGATCAATATATCAAATTGAAGCTAATGAGCTAGACTTCTTTGGAAAAATATTACACTTGGGAAAAAATGATCTTGTTTTCGTGATTATTAATTGTATTTGTTTTTTTATAGTTTACATGGTTTCGGGACCAAGTGCGCTATATTTTTTTCTAGAAAGGTGATGATTTTTTACATAACATGTATATGTTATCAGATATGGCTTTAATTTGATATGTCGATCATCTTAATCGGTTTAGAAGTTCAAAGATATGAATTTATGAAAAAAAGTCATTTTTTTAAAAAAGGTTTAAACTAGATTACACCCTGGTTAAACTAGAAAACACCCTAGATTAGAACACCCTAAAAAGTAAATGGGCACATAATAAAAAATAAAAAATACGTCAAATATTTTGCGAGAAGGAACAAAACTACAAATTTTCATGAAAATCTGAGAACCACTATGTCGGTTTACCATGGAATGGCTGATTGACTTCATGAATAATTGAGAAATTCTTGCTATCAATCTCATGTTACATCTGTGTGGATTTTTGCATGAACCAGACTTTTTAATTAGATATTTACCTCTGCACATTAGCCTGTGGTTCTGATGTTTTATGACGTTAAAAATTACCTGCTATATTACTGGGCTTTTTCTAATTTCCTATAATATTGTGCCATATGCAGGTACAAAACTTGGCATCTTTTATCTCACATACACGGATTCGTCTCTAATTGGACAGACTTGTAATGCGGCAAGAATAATTAGATCTTTGATCTTCTAATTGGAATTTCTGTAAACATCTTTTGTGCAAGCCTCTACAACATCTATTTTATGAAGTAGTAGGGGATATTCAAAACAACTGATCGATTAAAAGTCGCCGCTTTGTTCCCTGCTTCTTCTTGAATGGCGTTAACGTTCCTTGTGGAACTTTTGCCGTCTCAACGTATGCATTAATTAGCGTCATTTATTAATACTTAGTTGAGATTTCTTAAGCCAAATAACACGCCTTGAATGTATTCCGAGGGGCAAGCTCTAGAGCATTTTCAATCTTTTTTGCTTCATTCCTCCCTTTACGAAAATTAATCCCAGTGCTTCCCCCTTATCAGTATTTTGTAAGAAGGTGAGGTGTATAAAGTATGGCACCTGCGCCTGAACGATTACCGCCAAAATCGTAATTCTTGAGAACGTTGTCGTAAAGCACACCTCATGTCATCTTCGATATCCACTCTGTTACGGTGTTTTGTTTCCATCAGTAGCATTGTAGATAATCTAGATTCACATAAATACTACGCAAAATACAACTACACTCGTAACGCTTATACCGCGTATCAGGATAAGAATCGATTATTTATCAACGAGCTTGTTCTGAAATTCATCCGAAAGTTCGTCACAACTAGTCAGAAATCTTGTACTTTGATGTAAGGAAAATATGTTTCAAGTTTAACTTGTTGTAAAGAGTCTTCCGTAAGAAAGTGGTTTCGTTGTCTATATCATCATCATTCACTGACGAAAGTCTTTCAAACATTGCGAAGTTGTTCAATTAAACATTACATTACAGATTTGGAAATGTTTGCCGAGGCTCGCAAAGAGTATTCAATAAAAGTTTTTGTGGCAATTTTTGCTAATCATTGTCATCTTCAAAGCGAAGTAAATGTGTAACATTCCCTTGCATTATTCCCCCCTTTTTAATGACCAAATTCCCCACTAGGGGGAAATTCCCTACCGGTTGAAAATCACTGATCTAGAGAATACGCGTGACCACAGTGCAAGTCGTAGGAAATTTCTTTGACGAAAAATCCCCCGGCCAGAACGGGGATCGAACCCGATCACCCGGCATGATAATGTGATACGCTAACCACTCGTCCACGGGTGCACTTGTTCCCTGCTTATAAAAAGCAGTATATGAATGCACGTATTACTAGAAACAGACATTCGATGCATTGGTCCCTGATACGCTTGCTGCCGAAACGATAATTTCACAAATGAGTGCAATCACGGAAAAATTATCGCTTGGCGAGCCTTCTCTGACTTATTCGCACACAAATCCGATCCATGTAGAGTGAATCATTTGTTATCAGAGCTGTTGTTTGTTCAACTCACGAGCAGAATGAACTTGTTTGACACATTTTCGGATTTGTTCACTCACTGAGTGGTAGCGTACGATGCGAGACCAATACATTGATTGAAGGTGCTGTTTTTACATACTGAAAAAAATTGGATGCTTTCTTCGATTCTCTCGTCAATCACCAACATTGACTATAATACCTACAAAACTCTGCTCAAAGTATAAAATTTAGGAAATCGTTCGAATTTCCATTTAAAAATACAATTTTTTGGACAAATGACAAAACAAACTATTCTGAAAAATGAAATTCCTTTTTCTCAAAAATGTATTTTTTTTTTCAACAAAAAAAAAGTATAGTCCTTACTATCATCAAGAAGCCACCCATACATAAGAAGATGGGAACATTTACAGGCAAAAAGTTTTTCTAACAACAACAACAGAATTTTATTTGAAAACAACTAGTACTTATTTTGTTTAAACTGAAGATAGCAATATAGTGTTTTAGATCCAAAAATATCAAACAAAATTTCAAAGAAAAATTTAATTGAAAATAAAACATTTTGAAAATTAACTCTTTGTGGTAGTTTGTCTGCTCTCAGCCACCACAGCAAGAAACCGTGCTAATCTTATATTTTACTCAACCAAGTATCAGTTTATGCTTTTCCTAAACGAAGCTTGATGTCTAGTGAGCCTGTTCACGAATCAATACAGTGCTCCTATGCGTAATAGAGAACGGTACTCAGTATCAAACCAAGTTGTCGCCCACACAAGACAACGCACAGTGCGTTGAATGCATAGGGATGTGGGACAAAAAACATAATAGCAGTTCATAAGTATCAGAACTACTGTTTGCATAAATATATTTGGGTGGCAGCGAAAATGATCATGTCAAATTTCAAAAACCGACCATGTACATTTTGTTTATTGGCCCAAAAAAATTACCTCTGCAAAGTTTCAGCTCAATCGGATATGATTTAGAGGTGCCTCAAAGCGCTCAAAGTTTTGATTTTTTGATCCTCGAAAATCTTCCCTCTCCCCTTGGAAATTTGGAAAATCGATTTTTTTTTCGATGCCAAATGACTTCAAAATGCATGAAACGCCGAGATCTGGTGTCATCTCGTCAAAAAAAAAATTTGGCCGAAAATCGACTTTTTGGGACTTAGCCTGAGAGGCAATGAAAGTATGAAAAAAATATATTATCGAATTTAAAGAGTCGACCTTGTACATTTTGTTTATTGGCCCAAAAAATGACCTGTGCAAAATTTCAGCTGACTCGGACATTTCAGCTGACATGCCCCAAAGCTCTCATAGTTTTGATTTTTGATTCTTGAAAATCTTCCAAGGGAAGAGTAAAGGAAATTTGGAAAATCGAAATTTCGTTTTCAATGCCAAATAAATTAAAAATGCATAAAACGTCGAGATCTGGTGTTATTTCGAAAAAAAATTTTTTTTATAGATAGTTCACAAAAAAAATATTTTTCATCATCTTGCATGTATTACTGCTTTTTCAAGTAAAAATAATTCTAAGTCCATCAATTTCCGCTGAATCGAAAGTATGCGTTCTCTTACAACCAACAACGGAATACAGGTCGGACTCGATTATATACAGACTCGATTATATGTGATTCGATTATATACAAATTTGGACTCGATTATATACAGTTTGGAAAAAAATATTTTTTTTTATTTTTAAAATATGACTTATTTCAAGAAGAAATGTAACCCTTCAACGTTAAGGTGAAGTTTAAGTAGCTATTACATGTACAGTGGGGTAAAATCGTGATTTTTGAAGGTTTTGCTTGAATTTTCACCAGGAATTGTTTATATCGATATTGCAGCCAAATTAAGAAAGATAGAAGTTGGGCGTCAACGAACAAATTGTAGAGCGGTTAAAGAACTTCAATTTAATTGATAGAAACAATATAAATTTTTAGGATAAAATTAATAATAACACATAAAAAATTATTAACTTTGAAGTTTTTTACTTCCAAAATGTTATTCAAATCCACTGATTTAGTTGTTCCGTTACTATATCCTGTACTAAATTTTTTCATCTTTCAAATGAAAGCATCATAATCGTCTTCCGTTGCGTACTTTGTAATGTAGAGCAATCGTCTTCCGTTGCGTACTTTGTTTGAGGCAACAGAGTCCGAAACAGAAAAAAGTTCTGTAACTCTGTCATTGTTGAAATTCGAACATATGCGTAGGAGGATTTTTTTCATCAAATATGATCGCCTATCACCTCCTGAGACAATCTTCATAAATTTATTTTTTTCATGTGAGAGAGGTGTTTTCTGACTTTAAGGGGATGATCAAATTCAAATTCCTCTTTTATTTTCAAAAAACGAAAAATACGTGCAAAAATCAAATAATAATTTTTTTTTTGAAACGATTACGATTAGTTGTAATCTTTTCCATGAAACATGAAACAATTGACGTTAGAAAAAGTTTTTCCCTGTAAAGGTGGAAAATGTATGAGTGAATTGCGGGAAATTGAAAGGGCTATTTTTTGAGAATCTTAAAACAATACGTTTTTGAGAAAAATGAATTTTAATTTTTTTTCAGTGAAATTTTTCCAAAAAAAAGTTTTGTATTTTTTATAAAAATTCGAACAATTTGCTACATTTCATCTATTGACCACAATTTTTTGGATATTATAGTTTTTGAGTTATAAATTTTTGTAAAATATTAGGAAAAATATCGGTCCTTTTCAAAAAGTAGTCTATACACCCACGACGTTTAACTATAATCCGAGATGTTGCTGCCAATGGCCAGTCAAGTTGGTGTGAATTCGTTAGATGTATCTTGATGAAGATGTGGAAAATTCTTCGAACGAAATTTGAATGAACACGAATGAACGGTAAGAAGTGCAATGAAGTACTTCAGAATCATTGATTTCTGTTTTGGCATCAAAGCACCGTGATAATTTGGTAATTTGGCATCAACTCATAAAATCCGGAAAGTCATGGCATGATTTAATAAACAGGGGCTCCAGATTCTGGACTGGTTAGCTTGTTAATCAAATCAAAACCCTCTCAAAAACTTATGAGGAGTGATCGTACGAATAGTAGATGCTGCTTACAAGCAGTATGAGTGAATTGAAGAACTTCAACGAGCAGTATCCTTTGCGTAGAACGAGATACACACTACAACATGGCACAACTTGGTTTGGTGAGCAATCTGCTCATGTGGCAAACGGAGTGTGCCGTTCGTGACTACCGGGTCTGTAAACTGGCAGATCTACTTCAAGGAGTGTCTACAGTGTTTACTTCCTCTGTTGTAGCAACACGAGGGTCCTACGATCTTCTGACCGGATCTAGCTTCATTCCACTATTCAAAGGATGTTCGGGAGGGCCAACGGGGTCACTTTCGTACTCAAGAACGTGAAGCCCCCAACGCACTGTAACTAAGGCCCATCGAAAAATAAGGGGCTATTATGGAGCAAGCTCTACGGAAGCATTCCAAGGAAGTCCAATCTGAAGAAGATTTGAAGAAAAAAATATAGGGGTTTGTTGTACGCTTAGAACGTAGGACAACGCATCCGTTTTATTTGATTTGATTGTTTATAATTTCAGATATTATTTATAAATGCTTTAGTAGAAATTTCGGTGAGCCTGAAAAGGATTAATGGCTTGCGAGGCTTTTTAGAAGCAGCAATTCTTTCTTGCCTTTGCGAGAACAATACACGAACTGGTCATATGTCACAATTTGTTTCATTATGTCAATGCACGCATTACGCTGAGTATTTATCGCGCTCCCGGTGGTCTTTTTCGAATTTCACTCACACTCTCCTCAAAATAAACTCTTTTGTTAGTATTTTTGGACTCGATAAAAGACGATTGATAAGGTGCAGTTCTGGTTGTATTGCGTAGATGTCATCCTTGGTGGAGACAGGTCTGTAACTAGAATGCGAAACTAAATCATACATATGTAGAAGGATCAAATTCCTTTTGAGCCAGCGATGCGAGAAACATGAATACGTCTGCTGACTCGGCTCGATGTGTTGGTTGCAATGCCAGATGCACAGCGAATTAAATATTCGCTCGCGTCCACAGCTCGAGGGTAAACAAAGATGACACAAAACGTGCAGAATAAGCAATGTTCACTGTTTTGTGTAGAGAAAGAGACTGAAGTTTTTCCTTAGATGACATGCAATATTTATACACTAAGAGGGTTTAAGTCGCAAATATTCTCTTTTCGATCTCCCCTTCGTTGTTCCTAAAGGGTGTGTCACATCAAATTGCATCACGGAAAAAACGCTGTAGAAATTCGCCCAGTAGACCGATCCTTTTGAAAATTTTAGACAGTAAAATAAAAACTATTAAACAACTTTTGGCATTTTCTTTTTATTCATACTTCGAGCCCAAGCCCGTATGCTCGCACCTTCCTCTTTACCCCGTCCATACGGTTCTGTACAACGTCAGGTTGTAGTTTTTTTTGAACAGAAATCCATTTTCTCTTGAAGTCCGCCTCCGATTTGACAACTTTTGGGTTCTTCCGGAGGGCCTGCTTCATAATCGCCCAATATTTCTCTATTGGGCGAAGCTCAGGCGCGTTGAGCGGGTTCATTTCCTTTGGCACGAAGGTGACCCCGTTGGCTTCGTACCACTCCAACACGTCCTTTGAATAGTGGCACGAAACGAGATCCGGCCAGAAGATGGTCGGGCCCTCGTGCTGCTTCAATAGTGGAAGTAAGCGCTTCTGTAGGCACTCCTTAAGATAAACCTGCCAGTTTACCGTGCCGGTCATCACGAAGGGGGCGCTCCGCTTTCCGCAAGAGCAGATCGCTTGCCACACCATGTACTTTTTGGCAAACTTGGATAGTTTCTGCTTGCGAATCTCCTCCGGAATGCTGAATTTGTCCTCTGCGGAGAAGAACAACAGGCCCGGCAGCTGACGAAAGTCCACTTTGACGTAGGTTTCGTCGTCCATTACCAGGCAATGCGGCTTCGTCAGCATTTCGGTGTACAGCTTCCGGGCTCGCGTCTTCCCCACCATGTTTTGCCTTTCGTCGCGGTTAGGAGCCTTCTGAACCTTGTATGTACGCAAGCCCTCCCGCTGCTTGGTCCGCTGGACGAATAAACTTGACAAATTCAGCTTTTTGGCGACATCCCGGACCGAACTTCTCGGATCACGTCTAAACTGCTTAACTACGCGCTTGTGATCTTTTTCACTGACGGAGCATCCATTTTTGCCGTTCTTCACCTTCCGGTCGATGGTTAGGTTCTCGAAGTATCGTTTTAGTACTCTGCTGACCGTGGATTGGACGATTCCCAGCATCTTACCGATGTCCCGATGTGACAACTCCAGATTCTCGAAATGAGTGCGCAGGATTAATTCACGACGCTCTTTTTCGTTCGACGACATTTTTCCAAATTTACGAAAAATTTACAGTGAAGCATGGCCAACGTGATCTATACACTCTTATCTGATTATAAGCGAAAGCTGAAGATATAATTCCTAAAAATTAAATTTCTACAGCGTTTTTTCCGTGATGCAATTTGATGTGACACACCCTTTATTCTGCAGAAGTTGCCCGTTATTGATAGCAGGGTTAGATAAGCACACAAATGGACGTATGGGAAAATGAAAATGCTTCCAATTTTCTTCAATTATAACCATTGACAGACTATCGAATTGTAATGTATAACATTCGATCGGTATGCAAATGGTTATTGACAGAAATAGTTATTAACGTTAACTTCATTTCATAAAAACGTGATCTGTTTTCTGATTTGGCACTCTTCATGAAGACGTAGTCCTACGTAAAAATGGGTTTTCGTACAGAAGAAGCTACTGCCAGATGTTGTACAGAACCTTATTAGTGGAGTTAAGCGTCAGGTGCAAGCATAAGGTTATGGTATTGAAGTTGAATGAAATAAATATGCCAAAATCTTATTATAATATTATATTATAATATTATTATTAATGATTTATATTTTTTATTGTCTGAAAGCTCGAAAAGGTTACCTAGGTAATTTTTACAGCGGTTTTTTCCGTGATACAATTTGATGTGGGACACCCTTTAGTATACTTGTAAGCGCCTTGATTCATACGTTCAGCCACTTTCCTTGCGACTTGTACTAACAGTAAAAAACACCAGGCGTACCGACTGAATTATCGGGACGCACCTTTTGTTTTCGGGAGATTTGTGAATCTGTATGTCTCAAGAAGTATGTGCGTATACAATAACTTCTTACACAGACTATATAATGTTTATAACATTATCTGTGGCTGTGTGATAAATTGGCCTTACACTGTAATACACAGTGAGTGACTAGACAATAATGCTCCCGTGGCCGAGTGGTTAGCGTCAGAACTAACATGCCGGGTGTTCGGGTTCGATTCCCGTTCTGGTCGGGGGAATTTTTCGTCAAAGAAATTTCCTCCGACTTGCACTGTGATCACGCGTATTCTCTAGAGCTTGCCACTCAGAATGCATTCAAGGCGTGTTATTTGGCATAGAAATCTCAACTAAGTACTAATAAAAATGACGCAAGTAATACTACGTTGAGACGGCGAAGTTCCTCTAGGAACGTTAGTGCCATTGAAGAAGAAGAAGACTAGACAATAACAGTATACAAATTCCGACAACCACAACACCGACAAGCTCAGGAAAATCCCGAAATCCTTTCGAATATTATGTAACGTACATGTCACTAAAATATAATCCAAAAATACCCCTCTACATAGCACTCCTCTGGAGTGAAAAAAAACATCTCAAGAAAACAGAGAGGGAAAAAATGTCTTACCATCAATGAAATCTCCAACTCGCTGGGAGGCACTCGAGCATACGTACGAACGTCTACAGTCATTCAGCAAATGTTGCATTCACACCTGACTGACTTTGTATTTTGCTGCAGAACTCAACTGCGAGTGACAGATTCGTTCTTCCTTCCTTCCCTCCCCCGAGCGCGCCACTGAAAACTAACAACTGGAACGAATTCAACCACCCGACCAAATCCCTCAAGCAACGTTAATTCACACGTACGACACGGCGAGCGAAGAACGACCACTCCGCGTTGAGCTGATCCTTCCCCGCTCCCCCTGGTGGACAAGTGTGTGGAGAGGGAGACGCGAATGTACGAGTAGAACCTATCACCTGTTGAGTACGGCGATGTTCTCATCGTCATCCTCGTCCTCGTCCTTCCGTGTCGGAGATGACACATCTGAACCGGCAGTGTACGTGTCCTCGGGTGTGTGGCTGTATGTGCTGCAGTCTCCTCCCGCCATCGGAAGGGAACAGATTCTCATCCAGCAGCAAGACAAGTTGGGCAATTAAAAGCGAGCGAGCGGAGACTTTGCTGAACCGAAACGGAAGCGGCGACCTGTTTGAATAATACAAACAACAAGGCTGTTGATGACGATGAGGAAACAAAACATGCAATTATAGATCAAAGAACGAAGTATATGGTTACCCTCGGCCTGGATGGAACGCTCGTGAGTAGCAATGGAAGGGCAAACGGACTAATTCCGGATGCGAAGTGCCGCGGTGATTTTTGATAACCTCGGGAAAACAATTCGGGTAATTCGTTCAGCACTATCTCAGCTAATTGTCGATGAATATTCAAATAAAGGAAGTTAAATTTGGATGAATCATTATTCCACCCCAACGTCCCGCAAGAGAGGATAATGGTGGTCGCGGTTTTAGAGTCTGTACTTTCCATGGAAAAACTAGCCCAAGTGGTTGTTACAATTTGGTACCTGAGATGTGCCTTGTGCAAGTTACACTTGCTGAAACATCCGTCACATCGTCCTATCGATCGAAGCCTATCTGCCACACGATACGATCTGAAAAGTTGGTTGTCGGAAAACCGCCCAGTTCCCCGTGGTTTCGTATGCGAAGCTGAGCAAGACACCCGGAGCCGGAGCACAGATTTAGCTGCTATACAGTGAAGAATGGCAAGACGGAGCTGCTTGTTATTCCGGAGAGCTCGTCAGAGAATTTCATCATGATGCTAATGATGGTCCTCCGCTATCTTTCTTCCTTTCCTCGTGTGCTTAACCAATGTGTCTCAGCGCTACTATTCCCCCGGCCACCAGATCATGTGTTTGTTTCGCCTCCGCCTCTGCCATTCTCCCACTGGAAGAATAGTTTGTCGTGCAAAGATTAATGTTTTGCTTGAAGGATAAAGGATTTATCGGAGCCGAAGCAGTGCTAGCAAAGCAGCGAATTTACAATTGCTGTTGTATTTTTAACAAAACTTAATACAAAAAAAGAATAGTTACAGTTATTATTATCTTTTATATTGTGGAGGCGATCTGGCGTAGTGGTAACATCCATGCCTCTCACGCTAAAGGTCACGAGTTCAATTCTCACTCCCGACATTCTTCCTAAAATGGAAGTAAAAGTGACGAACCAGCCAAATGAGTTGAAAATCACTATAATACAGATAAAAAAAAATAAATTATCCTTTATAGACGTTCGAGGCACAAAAACTTATGATACATTATCCCCATTCGGAATTGGTATGGAACATGCAAAGTGACCCTTAGTTTTCGGGGAAATTCGTATGTGAACATGTGGAATTTCCATGATTTTTTATTTTTCATTGTTACCAAAGCAGGATATACCAGCAGCGGAGAAAATTACAACCCAGTGTACGAGCCACAAACACATTACATAAACATCAAAAAACATATCTATATACTGCCATTCCATGCCAAACCGATATAGTGGTTCTCAGATTTTCGTCAAAAGTGGTAGTTTTGTTCTTTATCGCAAATTATTAGACCAGTATTTTTTTATTGTTTTGTTAGGGTGACTATTTCCTATTATTTAGGGTGGTCCGAAAAATCCATTTTTTAGCATTTTTGCCAAAAATGACTTTTTTCAAAAATTCATAACTTTTGAACCTCTGGACCAATTCAGATGTTCGACATATTAAATTAAAGACAATTAGCTGGGTTTTTTGGAAAAATACTACAGTTGCATAGAACTTGAATTATGTTTTCGTTATTATTGATTGTATTTGTTTTTTACAGTTTCCATGGTCTCGGGACCAAAGATGATATTTTATGATATTTTTCCTGGAAAGTTGAGGATTTTTCAAATAACATATCTCGAAACCAGGGAAGCGTTTCTTTTCGTTTTTGAGTTATGATTTTTCAAAGTTAACCGATGGTCCAAAAAATCATTTTTCCCTATTTTTCCAAAAATGACTTTTTTTAAAATTTATTACTTTTGAACTACTGGACCGATTCAGATGATCGACATATCAAATTAAAGCCTACTAGCTAGCCTTTTTCTTTAAATAACACACTTGCCAATTAATTGGATTATAGTCACATACATCCAGTCTAGTCGCATATAAATATTGAACGAAAACCGAAAACATGTTAACTTTGAAAAATCATAACTTAATAACACCTCTCTGGTATTTGGATATATTATGTGAAAAAACCTCAGCTTTCAGGAAAAAATATAAAAAATATAAAAAAATATGGCACTCGGGGTCCCGAAACGATGTAAGCTATAAAAACATATATAATCAATAATTACGAAAACGAAATCCATTTTTATTCAAAGTGTAATATTTTTTGAAACAAGACTAGCTCATTGGTTTTAATTTGATATGTCGTCATCTGAATCGGTCCAGTAGATCAAAAGTTATTATTTTTTTGTAGTGGAAAAAATGGAGAAAAAATTATTTTTCGGACCATCGGTTAACTTTAAAAAATCATAACTCAAAAACGAAAAAAACACCTCTCTGGTTTCGACATATGTTATGTGAAAAATCCTTAGCTTTCCAGAAAAAATATAAAAAATATAGCGCCTTTGGTCCCGAGACTATCAAAACAATAAACAACGAATAGAATCAATAATAACGAGAACAGAATTCAAATTTTCTGCAGTTATAATATTTTTTTTTAAAAAGACCAGCTGATTGGCTTTAATTTGATATGTCGATCATCTGAATCGGTGTAGTAGTTTAAAAGTTATTATTTGGAAAAAAGTGGAAAAAGGTGATTTTTCGGACAACCTTAAAATGGAAATGGTCAACCTATTGAAAAAAAAATAATAAAAAATACGGGTCTAATGTTTTGCGATAAGGAACCACTATATCGGTTTGACACGGAATGGCTGTATATATAAAAATGGCTTTCTGTCTGTCTGTCTGATTCTTATGGACTCGGAAACTACTGAACCGATCGAACTGAAAATTGGGGACGAAACATTGCTAACGTGGTTCGACATTCCTCCCCCTGCGCATTACTCGAAAACTAATCAATCAAATGGAGCCAAATTTAGCATGTGAAGATTTTAGGGGGCACGAAACGTTTCTATGGTGAATAGACATTCATCCCCCCTCTCTAAGGGGAGAAGAGGGGAGGGATCTGTCTTCATTCTATCATATTTTCTGTATCAAACATTTATTCCATGTAACGGAGAAACATGTTATTTGCAAGTGGTTGAAAAATATTGAACGAGAATTGTGTCTGAAAATAATTTGATATTATAATGATGAGTTTTGATTGAAGTACTAGGAATTTTTAGTAAAAGGTGAATTCAACGGGGTCGATTAGAAGATCAATCAATGAACAGTTCTGCGATTGGACTTATGAACTTGCGCTTAATAAGAAAAAGTGAATGTTTGAAGGCATGGATAACAAAAAACAAATTTTTGACGGGACGAAGATTGCCGGCTCAGCTAGTACAGGGTAACTTCGATATAACGTACATTTTACTTTCAAAATTGTAAGTTGTATCGAATTGTACGTGATATCGCAGCATAATAAAGAACTCTGAAACGTGCCTTATATTACTTTATTGTGTTGCTGTTTGAGTAATGTTAATGAATAAATTAAACTAGAAGACGAAGCCAACCTTATATAACGTTTTAAATGTGGTGTACTTAGAGGGTTTATCAAACAAACAAGAAATCCGTGGTGTATTTATCGATTTGAAGTGATTCAATTAAATTTTATGCATATGTAATGTTCATAATGTTCATACCAAGTAAGAATGGGGTTGTTTATAAGTTGATCTCTGCGTTGAAGGAGGGAGGGGGCATTTCCACAGTTCTTAATTTAGGCTAACTATGCCTTTCCAGTATCCAATCATGCATTGTGTAGCAAGCACGATACGATATGCCTGTTGTGCAAGGGTTGTCGAACGAAGCCCCAATCCGAAAAATACTTTAAACAGTGGCGGGATTCGAAACCCCCCAACCTTCTGCGCGGAGAACCGACGCGCTCACCATCCGCGCTAATACCAGATTTTGCCAGCTATTGTCAGATGTTACAGCCAAACAGTACCTAAAAAAGTTCTTTTTGTAGCTACTAAAAAAGGAGTTATGAGGCATGTGAACATTGTATTTATATTCATTAAATGAAACAAATTTTATTTGCGAGCAAACTTTCAAATGTTTTTATTGGAGAATTCATATCATGAATCTTGTTGCTCGGATTGGATTACATCCGGAATACAGGCTTCCTGATGTCCTCGATTTTCTCTATGTTGATTGGAGCTTTTCCGTCTGGTTATGCAAGATTGGCAGTCTCAATTGATCTGGTTTCGATTTCAGGAGCCAAAAAGTACTACTGTTGGCGTCACTTATGTGATTTTTGGGGTTTCTCAAACAAACGCTTCATTTGAATCCGCATATTCTTTCCAGTCAATGTGACTTGTGAGGTCGCATGCCATTGTTCGGACGAATTCAACCCATCGGTGATATAAATTGTGACTGGCAAGTGATCACTACCGTTGGGGTCCTGGATTACATTCCACTTGCAATCCAGCGATAGTGAATTCGAGCAAAGCGAGAGGTCAAGAGCACTTGGTTTAGCAGGATCAAAACTGTTATATTGAATACTTGACCTTGGTAACGTCAAGTATCAACAATAAACGGTTGTCGTCGTACTGTTCCCCGAAGGCGGTTCCGTGAGAGTTGAAGTCTCCCAAGATCAACCGTTGCTCAGGTAAGAGTGAGCACATGTCAGCATGTTGTCAGCTTGCGATTAACCTTAACTCTCGGAGACCAATACAGGCTGTCAATGCAGAGGTCTTTGCCTTTGATGTTGGCATGGTCAATTCAATGGAATGAGTGACACTTATTGATCCCCAAATAGCACCCCTCCGTATGAGTCATCACGATCCAAGCGTAAAATATTAAAATCGTGGAAAGAGATATCATTTTGACAAAAAAAGGCAATGTTTCGGACAGAGCAAAAACATCACCATTGACGTTATGAATTACAATTTGAATGTATCCAATTTAGCGAAAATACTACGTGATATCTCCAGCCTCTCTATTTTAATTATGCATTGAGAGAGATGATCATTGCGAGAAGGGGTCATGCTTGCATCAATTGCTGCAACTAAGCAACTACAGCAAGCATTGCGGTGACAATGCTTCTGATGGGATCTGAAACTGAACTGAGAACGTGAAGATCGGTTATCCAGAGTGTCACAAAACCTTATAAATCCCGATTGGATTTTGCTCCGGTAAAACAGGGACAATTTTGATGTCCCCTTGAGTGCTGAGTCGTTCGAAGGTGAATTATTTCCTCGGAAGCCAGGAGGAACCAGATTTTGCTTATACGCTGCGCTCAATTTTTTAAGCAAGTTAACAGGGGACTTGGGGACCAGTGGGACTTGTCCTTGAACTTTGGGAGTGGTCACATTTTTGCGCAGGAGATTCTCTTTGAAAATAAATGGGGTGCCCATGCCAACTTAGTATGCGACCATTCCGTCAACTGGCAGCGAAGCAAAGGTCAATGGTTGTTGTTGTTGAGCCAGTGGAGAAGCGCCCTTCAGAATTTCAGTGAAAGTGCGCTTCGAGCGTTCATTCAAAGAGCACTTCTGTTTATCCCAGTGACTCTTGTAAGTTTCACATGCCGAGAGGTCATGTAGGGTTTCCTCGCGATATGGACACTTATGCTCAGTCGCAATGCAGAGTTGTGTGTTCAAATGACTTGTATTTTTGACACGTCATTTGGCACAAAGAATCACACAGGGAGCCCCAATTTGTCCATCTTGGCGTAGTCATGGAGGGAGGCACCAACAAAAGTGACTCTAAACGAGTCGGATGGCGTAAATTTCGTGTTTCCCCTTCATGGAAGACTTTCTTGAGATGGCGACATTCCAAGATTTCGACTTCCATCGAGGGGAGTTTCTTTTTATTTTTCAACACTCCATGTGAAAGATCCTAAAGTAAGGGAAATTGGTACCACATGATCTGAGAGTTTTACCCATCACTGTATCAATACCACGGTTTATTTGATTTCCAGGACAAAAAGAAAAGATTTTTATGGTATATTGAGGCTGACGATGGAAACTGAATGTACTGCTATAATCGCAACCGCAAGAAATAATGAGTAGATCCAGAAAACGTAGGTCAAGTCGCAGCCAAAATGGAATATTCACGGTCGTGAAAAAAAATTTAGCATTTTGTGGGATAACAAGGAGGGAGAGCCTCCATGTCGAAGTCCCCCCTTAAAGTAAGGGCTTAAACAATTCATCCAAATCCCGTAGCTGCTGCACATTATCATTGTAATGAAACGATATATTGCAAATACCTATTCTCAATGAGCACGATGAAATTTATTACTTACAATATTGGAGATATTGATATTCACATATTCGATCACTCACCTAGAAAAAATAGGAGAAAAGAAAAACAATTGGTGACGGGTTTTATTTAGTATCCAATAATGTATTTCGGAATTGCAGTCCAAACGCAAAAGGAATATATAACTGGAAAATATAGAGTAAATTAGTACACATCTATACAATCGGTGGTCCTGAATCAAGAAATTGTCAAGCTAAAAACTGACAATAGATTTAAGTATTTTAGCATATTACACCCCAACCAAAATTAGGTGATCGACAGTGAATATTTTCGTCTGGCCTCCACCAATCCCTGCGGATCGATAGTGGACTTTTCCAAAGAGATGTTCTAATTTTGTTGCTGTCGTTCCCATTGCCGATTTTCTCCATACGAAAAGGCCTCTCTTGGTCCGATGAAACCGGCTCTAATAAACGTAACATATGGTGTTAGTCCCCAGGACACAGGGCTTATGAGGAGAATTTTGTAAAAACGTTGGCAATGTTCCACTGTTCCTCTGATAGGCACGAACAGTACAAAAGACCATTTGAAAATTTGAACCGAAACCTTTCAAATTGAACAACATTCTTTTTCGAACACAACAACACAAATCGTTCAACAACAAAAAAGTCCTAATGTCACAACAATTTATCACAAATAGCGGTCATGCATCCAACGACGTCTTTCAGGAAGGGTGCCAAATCAGAAAACAGGTCACTTTTTTTTTAATAAAGTTAACGTTAATAACTATTTTCACTGTGAACGAATTCTCATGATTTGCATACCAATCGAGTCGGAAATTCTCTAAGATTTGTTTGATATGCTATACATTGCAATTCGCTAATTTCTAAACGGTTTAAATTCATGGAACCTGGAAGAACTTCCTTTTTTCCCATACATTTGTTCTGCCGAATTGTGTGCTAACTCTACCCGTATTTCGAATGCTTATAACTCGAACATTTCTGAACAGATCGGAAAGATGTTTGCATCAATTGATAGGAAATATTTCTACGCGTCTATCACAATTAATAAAGTATTATTTTTCATGAGATGAACAATTGAATAACTGTTAAATCTCAAGCGTTATCTAAACGCCCTAACTGCCAAGTTTTGATTGACCCGATTTACGGTTTCCCCAACACAGACTTCACTGTTGCTTCGAATAGTTTAGGAATGCAAGAGATAATGGCAATTCCACGATAATTACGTACGTCAGATTTGGCGCCTGATTTAAAGATTGGTACCAAAAAAGATTGTTTCCATTTTTCTGGGAATATTCCAGTTTGTAGTGACATATTGAAAATGCAATATAAGGGAAGGGTGAGTTCCTCAGCCAGGTTCTTCAAAAAAACAGGTGCTACTCTGTCAGGTCCTGGTCCTTTCGTTCCATCTAATTTCTTTAATGCATGGCATATTTCTTGTTGTGAAAGATAGTTTATCGATATGTCATTTGGATATTCCGGTAAAAATAAAAGGTAGTCCCGATCGCGATTTTCTTCGGAAAATGTGGAAAAATTGCAAAGAGATTACAAATTTTGTTCGAAGAATTCCCTACATCTTCATCGAGATGCATCTGCGATGGAAAGTTATTGCTTTTGAGCTTAGACTTTACGTAATTACAGAATTTCTTCGGACATGATTCGACTTCTGTTTCGATCTTTCTATTATACTCTTGGTGTGCACTTTTAATGGCAAAATTTAGTCCTTTGGAAATATTCTGATATTCCAGCAAATTTTGATTACTTTTGTCTGTTTTGTATTTTTTGTGTGCTTTTTGTTTTCTATTCTTTAAATTTCTCATTTGAGTGTTATACCAAATAGGATATTTGCTAGTTGAATTTCTTCGTCTTCTTTTCGTCGACACAAATTCTGATATTATGTTATTCAGAATTTCGTGAAGAATATGTACGGATAAGTTGACATATCGTTCGCTGTTTAATAAAGTATGCCATTCTATGGCTTGTAGGCTACATTTGATTGCTTCAAAGTTCGTTTTGTTGTATTCCGGTACTTCTTCGTACTCCAAGTCGATGGGCAATTGTCTGTTATGTACAAAGATTGAGTATTCAATTGCTGTGTGAAATTTTTCATTTTTCCAAAGGGGAGTCATGGACTCATTCACACAAAAGTTGTCGATGATGTTAGTAAATAATAGGTCTAAATAATAATTTTGGGAATGTTTTACGTGATTTATTTGATTAAGACCGAGATGTGCAATTTCGTCAAATATAAAATGAAGGGTTTTAATTTCCCCAACGACTGGAAGTAGAATAAATGTATTCTGTGTACCAGGCCTATAAATAAAATTGATTTTTCTCATTAGTTGTATTTTCGATCCGTAGTGAAACCTGATTTTTATTCCTTCTGCAAATCCAATTATTATCAGGGAAAATATTATATATGTTGCGATGCTTCTATCTTGAATTATAAATTCTCGAAATAACGAATTCAGCCGGGTTTTGAGTTATTCATAAAATGCGACTAGACTTTTCGAAAGCCAGAATGTTCGGTCATTGATTTCATTTTCATTAAATAATAGTAGATTTCGATTGACTTTTAATTATTCAATTCACTGTTTTTTTTTCAATCTTGATTGTTCATTATTATACCTACACGACATTACTCTCTTCGATTCTATTTGGACCAATCCAAGAGTCACTAGGACGGAGAGTTTGCCTCTTTGCAATCCTGATTGCAGTAATTAGCTGCTCATTATTCTTTGACTTAGCATCAATCATGTCCATATACCATTCATGGCTTCTGTGTTATCATAGAAATATACGACAATGTTCTTCAGGATTTCCAAGGGAACTGAATTACGAAAATTGAGTGAAAATTTGGCCCTAACTTGAAAAAGTGATTGGAAAGGATGAAGTAATGTGTTCCTATCATAATTAATTGAATTATTTTGGAAGGAACTCTCAATGCTGTTCATAATCTAGACAACATCTATATCATTCAACGTATGGATTGTATTCGTCTCTGTTCAAACGTTGTAAACATTCTAAGTGTATTTGTATACAAACTCTCATCGGAGCAACCCCATCCACATACACAGAAAGCTAAAAGGCCTTAAATACACCCATCCGAACCGAATTTATTTTCAACAGAAATAGAATAACACTTCTGGAATCATACCGTGCATTTGGGTTGGAGGGATTCTACAGGAATAAAAGCCGGTACTTTAATTGAAAAGGGTTCAATCGAGTTGGAGTTGACAGACTCGGACAGACACTCTCGATGCCCAAATTTTGAACGCTCGCTCCACCATGAAAGGGTAACCGAGATTCGGGGACGTTCGAACAATTTTGAAATTTCTGTAAGCCAGAGCAGCCTGAAAATAGCTTCAGTCTGGTGCGCTTTTTTTTCTTCCCTCAAACCCACACTCTGCAGACCGTTCTTATCGGAACGGCATAATTTGATTATGAGAGCTGTCCGTTCCCAAAAAACTGGCAAAACGTATCCCTTTTACGTTGGGATACACACCATCATAATCGGTAAATGGATGTTCGCCTAATTTGAATTCAATCGTTATTGGCGGGGAGTGTGAGGGAGAGCATTCACACGATGGCAGCAGCAAAGTCTCCCCCCGACCAGGACAATAGCACCGCTTAGCCGACGCGATGCGTTGCGATGGGTAGAAGGGATAACCAACTTTATGAGGGGTAATGAAATTTTCCCCCCAAAAATGTTAGATTCCTTCTACCAGCTGTTTTATTTCCGACCGCTTCGAGCTAAGTTTTATATTAATAATTCAGGAAGAATTCGGTTTAAACGGATTTCGAAGGTGTGTAACGCGATTTTAGTGGTTCCATAAAAATGAGTTAGGCGAGGGTTGATTTTACGGCGTCTAATTAACTTTGGGGATATTTTCGACGAAGGCGAAGTTGAATCCATCGACCGTTAATATTTTGTTTCCCACTTGAAATATACTCAATTTGCCGCAATAATGGCGAGCTGTTACCGTTGGCCACCGATTGCCATTAATAAATTCGGCAAGCCGGAGCCGTAGGGGGTGGGGGAAATGTTTAAAATATTTTCCCTCTTCGAGAGTGCGACTTTCGAAACATACATTTATCGAACGAAATTGACGATCCATCCCGCCGGGTTAAGGCGGGGACGCGGCAGTCCGAACGGCAAATCACAGCAGGTGTCAACTCAATGTGGAATGGGAAGATTGTAGAGTAACTCAAACAGGAAATAAAACTTTGTCTGGCCAGGAAGTAATCAAACGTTGGATGGAATTCAGAGATTCGTTCGAGAAGAACGCACTCGCTCGGAAATGAGTTGAATGGAGATGGAGATTCTGGAATGGAGTTTCTATGCTGGATTTTGTTTTCAAATTATGGAACACATCCAACGTGTAGATTACATTCATTTGGGGATGTTTATGAAACTAGCGAAAATGAATTTATGTTTAAATTGTATTTGTATTTTTTGTTGTTTCGAATTTCCTTGATAAAAGGAAAAAAAAAGTCTCTGTTTTCACATTTTTCTGGTAGTACTTGAATTCCACGTCGAATGAACGACTCATTTGGATTTTCTTCAAAACAACAAATTATTTTTGAAACGTCCAAACTGATTCCTGCGCGTTACATGTCTGTGCTTTAATTGTAGATTTTTAACTTTCTAGCTCGGACGTAGATAATTGTGTTGGAGAAAGAAATAAAAACGCAGCTATTGCTTTCATTCAATAAAAACGTTATTTTCAATGAGTTTTTATCCAGGTCAAACCGACATAGTGGCTCTCAGATTTTCGTAAAAATTGGTAGTTTTGTTCTTTATCGCAAAACATTTGACCCGTATTTTTTTTTTCATTATGGTGACCATTTCCATTTTAGGGTTGTCCAAAAAATCAACTTTTTCCTGTTTTTTCCAAAAATGACTTTTTAAAAAAAATCATAGCTTTTGAACTACTAGACCGATTCAGATGATCGACATATCAAATTAAAGCCAAAACCATAACTCAAAAAACGAAAAAACGCCTCTCTTGTTTCGACATATGTTATGTGAAAAATCCTCAGCTTTTCAGAAACATTACAAAAAAATGAGCGCCCTTGGTCCCGAGACTATGAAAACATTAAAAAACGAAAACAATCAATAATAACGAGAACAGAATTCGAACTTTATTCAGGTGTAGTATTTTTTCAAAAACGACCAGGTGATTGGCTTTAATTTGATATGGCGATCATCTGAATCGGTTTAGTAGTTCAAAAGTTATGAATTTTTGTAAAAAATGAAAAAGGTTCTTGACAAAAAGAATTTCGAGACGACAGTAGATCTCGACGTTTCATACAATTCCAAGACATTTGGCAAAAAATTTTTTTTCTCGAAAACCCGATTTCCTTTTCTCCGCCCTTGGGGGAATTTTCGATTTTCAAAAAACTCAAACTTCGACCGCTTTGCGCCACTTTCCCTTAAATCCGATTGAGCTGAAAATTTGCATAGGGTGTTTTTGTCGAGGTGGTGAATATTTTGTATAGGATAACTTTTGAAAATTTTAGGATTGACTTTTTCCTATACATTCATTGGCACCCTAATATACACACAGGCTTCACACCAATTCGCGATGCTAAGGTACTGTTTAAACTGTTAAAATTTGAATGAAAAGTGCTACTTGATGTTTTTTGAACAATTGTAACATGAAATCCTGACCTTTACTCAACTATTTTTCTATGATTGAATCGTTATCAGTTGCTATTTAGAATTTGCTATTCAAATTCAGATAAGAAAAAAAGCATAAATCTATCCCATTTATCATGATATGTGGAATTGTTAATTTTACCACCACCATGTGATCCTCCTAAAGCAACGAAAAAACTTATTTTAAACATTTGTTTGTTGCTCTTCCCCCACAGTGCAAGCAGCGAGTAAAATCTGAAATAAAACATACTTGCTTTGTATTATGATTAGAAATATTGCTGAATAAATATCCTGTCTAATGATTTATAATATAACATATATAGCAATGACGAGTTTGCATAATACGCATTTGAAATCCCTTAAATTTTCGTTACATTTTTCCTAGAGTGACCGCCGTATATAGAAATCGAAGACGTAATTCTACGTCAAAAAGCATCTTTTCTGCCAAAAATTTTATCTTTTCTGTCAACGCTAATTCAATGTCAACGTGATTAACACTTTCATCGCCCAGCGCGATTCGGTCGAGTTTCTTGCGGGGCCCAAATTTAACTGTCGGTGCTAGAGAAATAAGCGAGTAACGATAATAATGAATTCGGGTTCGTTTCAGGACTACTTTCCTGTTGAATCCGAATGAAATCAACCGACTGATGATTAGAAATCTTATAAAAATATTTTTTCAGACAATTGTACAGTGTTGCCAATGATAATAAAAAAAAAATATAACCGCACGTACTTGCTCTATATAATATATTCGATGACGATTAATAACCACAATTTTATTGGATAATATGGAATATTCTGTTCAATCGATTGTGAAGATTCTGTGAATATATCATAAATATATCATACCAATGTCACTTTTGTGGGAAAATAATCGTCATAAACTATATCACATTTGGTAACTCCGATTTTTCACGTGATTCGTATTCATTGTTCTTTGCGCTTGGTAGTTAAAAAGCTAAAAGAAGAAGCAAGTTGAAGAAGTTTTCTGAGAATGAGAATAATAATTGCGCAACTCGGATAGGCCCCTGTTTATTCCAAAAAGTTGTTGTCTTAGACGCACATGTGCTTTTTTCATCCTCAAAATGTTCACCGGCCAGAGTAATAGTAAATCTGAAAGCGAGGGAAGTAGTGACGACGAAGTAGTGAAGAGCGTTAGAAGAAAAGTTTCGAGTATTATCTCAACGAGTTCTGATTCGGATATTGAGTAACTATATGCAAGCGGAGACATGGACGATACGTTAGAAGAACTTACTATAGATGACATGAAGATATAAAAGCTTTTAATATTAAATTAAATTTTTCGAGAATGATTCTCTAACGATACATTCAAAATGTGATTTTTCTCAAACGGTTTATAGATTTTCCAATAACTTCGTCAAACATCATATTTCAATCAACATCTGGTTTTTGAGTTACAATTTTTTGGAAGAAATATTAATCATTTGAATTACGCCCTTTTATAAAATCAGTCGTAATTTAAGTTGGTTATATAATAATGAAAATTGTAATTTTAGGTAGTAGGTCAGCCGGCTGATTTGGGGTAGAATTTCTCTATACGGGAGTTTGTATGAATAAAAGTAATTGGCCATTTTGGATTTGGATTTTCCATGATCTAATGTGTTCTACTAGTCAAGCCCTTTTAATTGATACCCATATTGATAGGGTTTTGATAAAGTATATAGTCCACCATTTTGTAGCGGCCGCCATCTTGGATTTTCAAGATCATGGAACACGCAGTTTTATAACGACAGCAGAGATAAAGGTGTGTTTCAAGTTTCAGATCAATCGGTCAACAGGAAGGGGGTTGAATTTCTATTGATGTGGGACAACTCTACAGATAAACATACAAACATACTTACAATAGGTCATGCTAAACAAAACCGTTTAAAAGGATAGTATAAAAACTATATTTAAATGTTTTTGATTTTTTTATCATTCTACATATCCCATATTTACATTTAAGTACCTATTCTTTAAAATTCCGTTTAAAAATCCTATTCAAATTGAAAGAGAAATGTGTCATCCACATCTGGGGGACGGGGCGATGAAAGCGTTAATGCAAACATCTCTGCTTTCTATAATGGGATGGTCGAGTGGCAATGTGTTCGAATTTTTTAATTTTTGCGTTACACATTCCTTTTTTTATATAATCATTTTACACCCCATACCTTCCATACACGCTATCTAGAACTAGAACTAGAACTACTTTGCTACTTTCTCTATCTATTTGATGATCTAAAAAACCATTGTGAGACATTGGGTTTGAATTCATTGGGTTGTGTGACATATATAAATATTGCCAAAAAATCCATGAAAGAAAATCTGAATTCACGTTACTTAGAAAGCCATCAGCAGTTGATGTCGTATCCGCGATATACGATAGTACCATTGCAAGACGGAATTACTCACTGTTGCGTAAAGATGCTACATATATATATATATATATATATATATATATATATATATATATATATATATATATATATATATATATATATATATATATATATATATATATATATATATATATATATATATATATATATATTTGGTATGTAGGGGTTTTTGGAGCCAGGGAAAGGTTTTCGTGATAGTGATAGAGACCCCTCCCCCTCTCTAAAGGGGGGGGGGGCTGCCATACAAATGAAATACAAATTTCTGCATTACTCGAGAATTAATCAAGCAAATGAAATTTGGTATGTTGAGGTTTTAGGGTGCAATAAATGTTTTTACGGTGGCTAGATACTCCGCCCCCCTCTCTAAGAGGGGAGGGGGGGGTTGCCATACAAACCAAATTAGGCATCTGGAGGTTTTAGGGCGCAATAAATGTTTCCATGGTGGTGAGACACTCCACCCCCTCTCTAAGGGGGGGCTGCCATACAAATGAAACACAAATTTCTGCATTACTCGAGAATTAATCAAGCAAACGAAACCAAATTTGGCATGTGAAGGTTTTAAGGTGCAATAAATGTTTTTACGGTGGCTTGATACTCCGCCCCCCTCTCTAAGGGGGGGTTGCCATACAAATGAAACACAAATTTCTACATTACTCGAGAATTAATCAAGCAAATGCAACCAAATCAGGCATCTGGAGGTTTTAGGCAATAAATGTTTCCATGGTGGTTAGACACATCATCCCCCTCTCTAAGGGGGGGCTGCCTACAAATGAAACACAAATTTCTGCATTACTCGAGAATTAATCAAGGAAACGAAACCAAATTTGGCATGTAAGGTTTTTAGGACGCAATAAATGTTTCTACGTTGGTTCGACACTCCTCCCCCCCCCCTTTTAGGGTGGGCTGTCATACAAATGAAAAACAAATGTCTGCATAACTCGAAAACTAATCAAGCAAATTAAGCCAAATTTGACATGTGAAGATTTTAGGGGGCACGAAACGTTTCTATGGTGAATAGACACTGCTCCTCCCTCTCTAAGGGGAGAAAAGGGGAGGGGTGTGTCTTTATTCTATCATGTTTTCTGTATCAAAGATTTATTCCATGTAACGGAGAAACATGTTATTCACAAGTGGTTGAAATCTTGAACGATAATTATGTCTGAAAATAATCTGATATTATAATGATGAGTTTTGGTAGAAGTACTAGGTATTTTTAAGTAAAAGGTAAATTCAACGAGGTTGATTAGAAGATCAATCTATGAACAGTTCTGCGATTGCACTCATGAACTTGCGCTTAGTAAGAAAACGTGAATGTTTGAAGGTGTTGATTTTTTTTTTTTCCAAAATATATTTTTTATTAAGGCACATGTGGCGTTAGCCTGACGGGGCCGGGAGTCCAATATTTTGACAATTTTTGTCTTACAACTATGTTAGTAATATGTAACCGATTACTCGCGGTTGGCTCGAGGTTAGTATTACAAGTGTTCTCATAATTGGTATGTTGCAGTCTTCGATGCTCTATACGTGTGCCCGACACGGGCTACTTCCTATTGGGATGCAGCTGACCATTAATCAGCAACGGCCCCCTAGTCTGTACCCCATATCTAGCGTGGTGCGTCTTTCTCGACTCGAGGAATCCAAGATAGAATGGTCACTAGCCGGCGCAATCATCAGTTCGTGTAGAGTTGTCATGAGCGGTACAACCTTTGGCTCTTGTTGAATGATTAGTGGACTGCACAACCTTTGGCCCGTGCATCTGTAAAGAGTGTGTGTATGTATTGCCGCGACTAAGTAAAAGTTTATCGATCGGATAGGAGGGATATGGAAGGTGTTGATAACAAAAAACAAATTTTAGGCGGGACGAAGTTTGCCGGGTTAGCTAGTAGAGAATAAAATAGTTGAATAGCTCGTACATGGATGTAAACTGACCAATGTTCACAACACACAAACCGACAAATTGTTGTCGAAAATGCAATCATTAAAAATGTTGACAGCATTGAGCATTTGCAAAATACATATGTTTCGTTCCACAGTGTATGCTACCCTCACCAATCGTTACTCAATTTACTACTCCCCAGAGCGAGACTATTTTACTTAAAGTTTCCAAAAATTCAACACGTACCTCCCAGTTCTAAGCTTCCATGTCGTGAACCTCTTCGGGCAGAACCATTCAATGCTTTGAATAGCAAAAACATTCCAAACAACTGGGGAAGTGATCGAAATCAAAACCGTTGGGAGTAACACCATGCCCTACTATTCAAATGTGTGGCTGAAAGTGTGGGAACTAATGCCTCGGCTGCCCATCCAACTGGAGCTGGAGCTGAGCTGGTAAAGCTAGCGCCAGGGCAATTGGACTGCCGAGAAGAAAAATAGAAAAACAAATCACGAACAAACAAACTCGCTCAAGGTTTCTTTCGATTTTCCGTTTCGAATCGATCCCCCCTCAATAGTATCTAAGCTGCTACTGCTTCCCTGTCTAGTATGGTACTTGCAACGGTTGAGGACTTACGAAATTGCGCGCCATTCGGTGAGTATACTTTTTTTTTGTGCGGCAAATGCTCGAAAGCCAGCAAGAAGAATCTAGAGACGATAACGCTCACTAGTGCTTGCTAAATGTGAAATTCCACAAAGTGGGATCACAGGAACATACACACGCGATACTTGCCTCTCGTGACTCGTGTAGACATTTCCGTGCGCAGCATAAAGATGAAATGGGGACGGAAAATATTTCCACCCGAAACGCTATCTGAGACATTTAGGGCGAGAATCCGGGTAGGGGTAGCGCACGGGTAGGTAAACGAAAAAAAATGAATAATAAAAATCTTTGCCGAACAGAACGACACATGAGATCAGGTCGCCAACAAGCTGCCAGGGAACGCGTTTTCTTCGCTGAACTGCTTGGGAGTCACAGAATGGTGATATTTTTGGAAGCCGGGAGGAATGTATAAATATATGCATTAATTTTGTCTTAAGCAGCCGGGAGGATTTACTTTATGGCGGGAGCTTTTCTGCTGCATTGGCGTATTTCCTGGCATCGGTTGGGGAGTATGGATTGATTGCCACCCATTCCCGTTTGGTTACCCCCATTAGTTCGAAATGTTGGAATGTGTTCAGTAAGAAATGGGTGAATCTTAAAGTAACGAATGCATTTTCGTTTCCCAAATGGTAAAATTTATTGGCGACGACGCAAATAAAAATTTCCGTCCAATGTCACCTGTAGAAAAATGGAGAACCTTCCCCCGCCCGGCGAATGTCCATCTCAATTTCCGCCAGCGACAATTCTTTTTAACTAAGACTCACAACAGGTTCAAATTTCTGAAAAGTAGCCTCCATGTGAAGCAGGAAAGAAGGGTAAAAAAAGAGATGGAGACAGCACAAACAAGCAAATAAAAAATAAACCAGATGAATTCGGGATCGGATGAAACTTTAGTTCGACGTTCTCTTGGACTTCCAACTGAAACCGGAGGAATTTAGCGCTAAAGGCATCCCAAGAATTGGTTGGGGAAGGAAAGAGAGAGTGGGGGAGAAAAATCGAATTTGTCCCACGCAGCACAACCCATTGGCAGTTGGTGTGAGATCTCCGGGCGGGTGAGCGACAGCAGGCAAGAGGAAAGTCATGTTGAGAGTCGAATACCTTCCGGGGTGGGAAAAACGGCTCAAGTGAAAGGGAGTAAGGTGTAGTAAAGTGTTTTTCTGTGTTTGGTAAACTTGCCTGATTCAGTTCGAGGGCTGCATGCGATGATTGAGTTGAGTGTGTATGTGTGTGTAATTTGTATTAACTTATGCACCGGATGTAATGGAGATGTGTACCGGAAGTGGCGAAAGTTAGGACGAAACATGTTTGTCGAAACACTGACGTGGGACTGAAAGAGGTCTTGTAAGGTACACAAAAGCGATGGAGTGGGGCACTAATCGTAATTACTTATTTAGATTGAAGTTTGATGGAGACGCAACGACATTTTCAATAAATAGTGGTACAGTTCGAGCCGATATTTTTTTATGTGCATATCGCAAGTATAGACCGATGTACGACTTAATCCATCAATGATATAGAAATGGAGTTTTGTTTTGCATTTTACGTGATTATAAATACACCTGATGCATACAGGCAAACCTTCTTTTGTGCTGGGGATAGGGACCGCATAAAAAATTTCGCATAAAAAAAAATCGTGCAAAACTTCACCAGCAGCTTTAAAAATTCGTGTTCGGTACACATTTTGAGAAAAAAAATTTTTGTGCATAAAAAAAGTTTCTCCCAAGAAAATAACTCAAATCCACGCCACTCACCGTTCAATATCCTTTTGTTTCCCTGCTTTGCGATGGGACACATTGCCTTTTCGGTTGCGCGTGGCTGTTTTGTGCTTTTAGTTGCATGTCGAAACGTGTTGCTGTTAGAAATCATGTCATACAAAAACTTAGAAAAACTTAGAGCAGTTGATGAGAGGAGGTGAATCATTTCAGAAGTGGATAATTGAGACGCAAATATGCTTTTTTGGCACTGAAATGCATATGAACCATCGAAAAAAACTAAATGGACCATAACTTCGTCAAATATGCTTCTTTACATGCACCGCTCAAATAAAAAATCGCACAAAAAAAACTGCACAAGAACAGAAAATCGCACAAAAAAAAAATCGTACAAAAAAACCGCACAAAAACAGGTTTTACTGTACTTTGTTTGATATTTTAGGTGATTGTAATTTGATTCGGATGTATATGCGACCTATGTTGCTTTGAGGCTGTATTTCGAACACTCGATTGTTGCTTGATGAATCACAGAGATGTTTGCATCAATCGATTAAACATAATTTTACGCAACTAAGGAAGCGAGGAAAAATAACGTACAAAAACTACGTGTTATCGTGATAACCATTTCCGGATAGTTGTGAAAATTGGAAAATGTTGTTTCATCTCTGATTGAACTATTTTTAAACAATATAAATTGAGTCCCAACAGAAAATATGAAAAATTGCGCCAATCAAATTATCACAAGCAGCAACGTCGGGTGAAAGACATAATTTAACATACAATTTGCGGCTTTTAAATAAGAACCATCTTTTCTTTTCCCATTAATTAAAAAATCCATACAAATTAGAAAATTTCCTATCTAATCTAACATATCAATGTCAGGAAATGAATTGTTGTGAAGCTGTCAATGTTTGGTTGGTCCCAGCTAACTTTCTATGTTGTTCTTTATACCGGTATTAATACCGCTAAACGAAGGGGCGAAAGAACCGTTAAAAAATACTGGTGAACGGCTCGTGACGGACAAGGTGAGTCGATGCATATTAAGAATTATACCGATAGCAAGCATTCACCAGAATCAACGGAGAGAAGATTACTTGGATGATGGCGACACTCTATTATCGCCAAAGTTTCGACGAGAGACTGGTATGAAGGGTTGAACGTTACTAGGAAATTTATTAGAAAAGCTGTATTCTAATCATATCGCGCTCAATGCACGTCTCTATCATTCAAGATATGATATTGAGTATGTTGGTAATTTCGAAAATTTTGCAATGGAAGATCTAAACTGGCTGTCCATTTATAGTTTCGAAAGGGTACACTCACGCATACTTGTTTGCGATATCTTATCAGGAAGTACTAATGATTACATGAGGCCAGCTACACTTCCCCAAATCCATTTGTCTATAAATAAGCAGCACGGAATCCACACAAACTTCACAAGAGAGCACTCACCATGAGATATCGAATATACATCACCTGCCAATATAATTATTACCACAGGCAATGTTTCCGACAAGATATCGTCGAGGCAGGCCAGCTATTTAAACTTATGTTTGAGAATGCACTGTAAGATGATGACTTCTTATCGTATTCAGCTAAATTAAATAAATGAAAGAAAAAAGGCGATCGATCGATATACCTTTCTGTAGAGACGGTTTTAATAATAACGATTTTCATGTATATTTATGATCATCGATACATGGAAACCGGAGGATGCCGAAGTTTTTTGCAGTAATTTTGGAATATCTATCAAATTTTTGTTTCAACAGTTCACTATTGAAAATTGAATGTAATAAAAACTAATTGTTGCGGATTCACTTTTACCATTCTTACAACCCCTTTGGAATTTCAGTTCATATAAAACACGATTTTTCTAGGGCCACCATTGTGAGTATTTAATGAGTTAAATTTACGGATTTCTGAACGGTTACAAAAACTCAATTCAAAAGCAGTTGTCCTCAAAGTCCTACGTCAAGTTTCCACCCGTGCCTCTAGGCATATACGCTTATACTTTTTTGTATTATACAAATAAACACACAAATAAAAGCACCTGTTCTTGAGAGTGTTAAAATGTTTGTATGTATTGTATGTATGTACTTCTCATTCTCTTACTCTGAATGTCAGCTTGGAATTTAAAAAAAATCAAGACCGGCTGGGTTATAAGGCTACAACACCCAACAACTGGTGCCGGCGTATCAATGCATGAGAATCTTACACCACATTATAAAGTGAAATTGGATTTAATAAGCATATACAGAAAGTGTTTTCTGAGAGTAAATTTGAGAGCGTAGATAAAGTGAACCTTTGATGCGTGCTTATTTTCAAAGTGTTTCTTATTTTGCTCTCGTATTGCTATGTCGTGTGTGTCATACACAAACTCGCCTCTCGCTTGAATAACTGTTGTATCAGTATGGGTGGATAGCACTTCTAATCTTATTTAAAGTAATGTATGAGAATGGCAAAAAATGAGCTGTATATCTATGTTGGGTGTACAATTCATACATGAGGCGAATGAACTGCAAAGTTTAAAGCCTCTTAAAAACAAAGAAAGAAAAGAATTCATACATTTGAGTCGAGCTATGCAAGTCGATTTGCTAGCAGAGACATGACGCAGTAAACACGTAATACGACAACACTTCGTCGCATGTTGCGAGGTCTGTAAAAACCCACTTAAAATGCATAAATTGGAAATCCTGCCACGTTTGCCGTATTTATCAGATTATCAGTTATCACTTGTTTCGATTAATGGTTAAAGGTTAGTGACAAAAATTGAGATTTGATTTTGACGGCCCTGTAGCCTCTACCGATGGTTTGTGTGGTTTCAACGCAGCTCTCTCGTATCTTTTGGAAACAAAATTGAACGATTCAAAAATAAATTATTAGTTTTGAAAAGGTGGTTCACGGCATTTTGGCGACCAATCCGCACAGTAGCAGAACAACAACTGCCGACTTAATGCAGTAAACTCATGATTCACAGCGAGGAAAAGTCGTTTACACGTAAGCTAATTTTTGTATGTGGTACTCAAGCAAGCTATCATAAATATGTCAACGGAACTATATATCATAATTATCACGTGTAGTACGATGCGTGTACAGTAGTGGGAAGCAGTAGAGCATCTTAGGGAATTCTTGAGAACATCTGTCATCCTCATCCTCAGATATGCTGGAGGCGGCGCTTTTCCATCTCCTCTTGAAATCATTATGGCCATTCACTTTCTTCTTAGTTTCGAATAGTTTTCGTTTATACCATTCCAGGATGGATTTTGCATAGTGACAAGAGGCCACATCTGGCCGAAACAACGCTGGAGAGTCGTCGCTTCTTATGAATGGTAACAAACGCTTGTGGAGACATTCCTTCTCGTAGACATCTTTGTTGATACAGGTAAACTTCGATATAACGTACATTTTACTTTCAAAATTGTACGTTGTATCGAATTGTACGTTATATCGAAGCATAATAAAGTACTCACAAACGTAGTCTATAATACATTATTGTGTTGCTGTTTTTGTACAGTTAATGAATAATTTCAATCAGAAGACGAAGCCAGCCTTTCTCATGATGTTTCCCTTCGTACTGTTGATTAAAGCTTGATTCATTTAGAATCCGGAATCACAAAACCAGCTGTATTTCGGGATTGATTGAAGGTACAAAACTTGTTTTAGCATCATAATACAGATAATTCTTTGTTCTATCAGAAAAAAAATATTGAAAAAAATTTTTCTTTACACTTTGGAAATGTGTACGTTATATCGAGGTAAAATGTACGTTATATCGAGTGACGTTATATAGAGGGTACGTTATAACGAGGGTACGTTGTATCGTTGTTTCCCTGTAGTGCCGGTAGAGACGAAAGATTTGGATTTTCGGCCACAACTGCATATGGCAGGCCAAGTACTCTTTGGGGAATTTAGACTGCTTCTTGGTCCGGAAACACTCGGCTACGGCATTCCTTCGCATTGCAGTATAAAAAGCGAGACCCAGAAGCTGTTTGAAGTCTTCGAGAACATAAGTTTCAGCGTCCGTTATGGTGCATGAACAATTTTGCAAAAACTGGGTGTAGAGCACCTTAGCACGACTTTCTGCAGTGAAATTTTGCTTATCATCACGATTGGGCACATATTGCACTTGATGGAAGGCAACGATTTAAGTAGTGGAAAATATAGTGGAACATATACTTTAGTGAATAATTTCCTTTCCATATACCGCATCAAAAATATCGAACGAAGAATTGCACAAAAATACGAAATTGTACAAAAAAATCGCACAAAAATGTGTTCGATGGGCAGATAAAAAGTTCAAAAATATTTTGTCGTTTTTGAGATCTGACTTCAGTCGATTTGTTGAACACCTTTTCTAGAAAATTTTAACTTTGAACCGTTTGACTGATTTCCGGGTTTGTATGTATGTATGCATCTCTTTCTGTTTTCTTTACTCATTTCATTTGAGATTGTGCCAAAAAAAAAGTCCATATGTCGTCAATGGGGATCGAACCAAGGCCGGCTAGAATGCAAAGCTATTTCACACGACCACACTATCCATATAGCTGTCAGTGCTGTTATATAAAAGAGTGATAATATTACACCTCATCATAAAATGAAGTTGGAAAGTGTTTTCTAAGAGGATAAAGAAGAACATGACCGAGAATATATCTTTTTCTGTCTGGGCCGTGTATTTGGCAAACTATACGAAAAGCTTTCATATGCTTTCATTTAAATGTGTCTCCTGTTTCGCTCGCTCATATTGGCTCTAACATATATATTATACAAATGATATACACGTATTGGGGAGTAGAACATTTTCTGTTATTTTTCGGCTCATTTAATGTAATAAATCGGGATGCTCTAACATGTGCTAAAAATTAACTTTGGGTCTAAAACAGGAGATCCTTCACTAAAAATTGCAGAAGTGCGTCATAGTGATAATCATATTTTCAAAACAATGGAAACATTTGAATGTTGTGACGAGCATCGAACTGACGTCCGCAGAGTTTATACGATACATTTATTGTTACATCCACGTGCGATGGTTTGATGTAACAGAACAATGACATAAAAACTTAAAAACATGTGACTTGTAGACATTTCTTGGCTTTCAGTCAGAGTCGAAAGCAAATGTACGATGCTTACGGTATCTTCTTTGCTGTCAACGGCAATCTAGATATATCTTTCATCGCCTTGGATGTGATTCTGAAGCTTGCAGAAGAAGGAAAATGTTTTAACGGGAAAAACACCTCCTATTAAACCGGTATTATAATTCTCAGAACGATGTAATCGAAAATAATCGATCATTTCAGCGGTCACATGCAAACGATTCAGGAGCTATGTGTCAACGTGTCCATTTTCGCAGACCTTGTTCGAACAGTGAAACTGGACCAACCATTCGAACTACAATCGGCTGATGGCAATCACACTTTGTCTTTTACAAGAATCATCACCGAAAACCAAACACGGTCATGGGATGTGGAGCAAAGAGGGGGCCAAAATGTAAAATGTGCATCGGGTGGCTGCAAAGTGCGAAAGGAACATTCTCTATTCACTCCACCAGATGTGGCATTTGAGGCGAGAGGCCCGGGGGTGGGGGTAGGATTGGTTTCTCCCAATGCAAATGAGTATTTGGAAACAATCCATCCTATCACTTCGAATCCGGTGATTATACTCGTTCTTCCCGTATGGATGAATGCAAGCCATGGTTGAATGAAAACTGGTTCAGGAAACCAGGCGAGCTTCCAACTCTCATAAATTCACCAACCAGCTGTGTGCAGCTACATCCTTAGGAAGTGGAAAGATTACTGCTTCCTCGTGCAAAGGAGGATGCTGTCCGGATACATATGCTGAAAATTTATCCCAAACCAATGAGGAAACCCGCCATCAGCAAACAATAACAAATGTTTCGTTTCGTTGCAGCAGGGAAATCTGTTCGATTGGGAAAATCTTTTTTGCATTCTATCCGTGGTTCAGCAATCGAGTTTAAGCTGAACGAGAATGGCGAAGGTAAATATACTTCGGTCGGAATTGTATTTAAATTTATAATTCGGCGTTTTTTTCGGACGATAGCTATGAACACTTTAAAATTGATAAATGTGGCATGTCTGATGTCATTGTTCATTCATTTGTTTTTCAGAGGTCAAATAAATTGCACCACCAGCGCGTCAGATAGAGTTGTTTTTCTACCCCATCGGCATCGGCATGGTTCTGTTCGCCTGCAGTACAACATGTGGGGACGAATGTTGTTTCTGTTACGTACCGAAACAAAAAAAACTTAATTCAGTTTTCTACCTCGTTAAGTCAACAGTAAAAATCCATTTTTCACCACCGCCATCACACAAAAGCCCGGGCCACTCTTTACACCGGGAAGATTACGAGAGAAAAAGGAGGGCAAGAATAAAAACACACCTCTCTTCCGGCCCCAAATGCCGAAAGTGAAACATTCGTACATACTTGCAATTACTACTTCAGCATCCGGAACTCAGTCACGGGGTTCTCCCCATTCAGCGAAAGCCGCGCGCTCCGCGAATATGTTCATACTACACACATACACATACACAAACGCACACACAAAACACGATTCGCGGGATGCAGAACAATAGTCCCATAAAGCTCATCGGCGGGTCAGAGGGGGAAAAATAAAATGCCGCGAAATAAAAACATACTTTGGGAGTCGAAAACTTTTTACCCAGTGACTGTGCGGCGGTGAGTGAAAAAATAGGGCAGGATTTCAATTTTTTTTTGTTTCCGCCCCGGGATGTTTTCGAGGGAAAAATAGAGGACCGCAGCGATATCCTGTAGCGTAACTGGTTGATTTTTTTTATGCCCAAGGCATCACCGTTGCTCCTAGAGTACACGAAATATTTTCCAGACAATTTACAAGTTTACACAGCTGTCAGTCGGTGCATGACAAGACGACCAGGACTGAGAAGATTCGGTGGGGTTATTTATCAACACGTCCTAGGGTGCGGTTCATAAGGACCTTCCCGATTCAGTGTTGCATTCCAGGTGCTGAAAAAATACAAGGACTGTATGATGAGCACCTGGTCTAGGCCAGACATACGATGCATAATGTCAGATTGTGTGGATTAGCGTTGAGAGCCATCATCTCACATGTACCGAATGTCAAAATAGGATTGTTGATTCCCGAATACTCGAGATCCAATAGAAAGACCAAAAGAACCATCTAGTAGCTAGTTTTTTCCGAAGTTTCCCTCAGGATAGCCATTGTCTAATCTTTGCCATATTTGCTTGAAGGAGATTTTTTTCCATTTAGTAGAATTCAAATGCCCAAAAATATCTGCTACCTTCCTCATCTAAATTTTCAAATCAGGCAATTCTCGGAATCCGAAATAATTTCTATCTTGTCCTCTTTTTTAAAAAAAGCATGATCACATGTTCTCTGCATAACTTGCGCTTAGTAGCGTAGAAAAGAAGAATCTCGTGACCTGAATCTATTTCATTACATAGTTACTTGAATCCAGATTTGATGTAGCTAACAATTTTGATGATCGTAAGTGATTCCATGAGGGTCTTACAGACAAAGGCGTATCGAAAACCATAAATACAATAAGCAGGCTCATTAACCTCTTTTTATAATATACAGTACAAACTCCAGCTTCTAATTCCCATCCACCTAATGTATAGATTCTATTCATGATCATCATGACCATGAACCATCAGAATTGGAAGCAGTTTCCAAAAGTCTCTACAGCGAAAAACATTTCGTCAATATCACCAGAATAAATGTTCTCAAAAATCAGTTGCGCGCAGAAGCTGACATCCTTGTATTCATTGAGTTGGAATACAAGTTATAAGTTTACTTGATATCGACCGAAATTTGCATTTAAACCTCTTCAAAAATTCGTTCCACGAGTTTTGTGCTCGAACAACGAAGCCGACCGACTTTTCGACCACGAACCAACGGTTGGTAACCACTAGCATTGTATTCGTATTACTTCATGAATAAATCTAGATTAAATTTGTGTTTTCACAAGCTATAGTTCATCTTGGCGGATTTGCAGTCGAATCCAAAAACCGTCTGTAGCCTCACTGAAGTCATACACCCATAATTATTTTTTAGCACATGTTTTGGTATCTCGATTTATTACATTAAATGAGCTTAAAAATAACAGAAAATGTGCTACTCTCCCGTACTGGTATACCATTTGTATAATATATATGCTATAGCAATGTGAGCGAGCGTAACATGAAACACATTGCAAAAAGTCATGTATTTAGGCTTTTCGCATACTCTGCCACATATACGGCCCAGGCCGAAAAATATTTACGTTCATGCTCTCCCTTTCACTCTTAGAAAACAAATTTCAACTTAATGAATAATGAGGTGTAATATTATCACGCATTTATGCAACAGCACCATAGGCTTTGTGGATACCGTGGTCGTGTAAAACAGCCTTGCATTCTAGCCGGCCTTGGTTCGATTCCCGTTGACATCGTTTGGACTTTTTTTTTGATACTATACTATCTGACGTTCAATCTGAGAGAAAGATGCCTGCTCCCATACATACAAACAATTTAAAAACTTTTCAAAAAGATGCTTTTATTTGTTCATTTTACCCTTCAGCACACAAAAAAGCAAGCAGGATTGTTGGATCCACAGACTGATCGTCTCGTTGGTTGATACAGCATTTTTCTGGATCAACTCTTCTTAGGAGTTGGCAGCACCATCTCAGGTAGTAGTGAAAAGATGTGGGTCATTTAAGCTAACTTGCATACTCGAGATAGTTCCTGGAATATAAGGCATTTTTGTATGGATACTCCTGAAAAAATAATGTTAAACTCGTAACATTTTATGTGTAAATTCTCGCGTTTGACATGTTCTTGACATGCATCTAAATAGAGGAATGTTTTCAGAACATGTAAATCACGATAATTTATACGTAAAAATGTTACGAGTTAAACATTAATAGTATTTTTCAAAAAAATACATGAAAAGGTTTTTGTCAGAAAAAGGTTTTCTCTGTAAAGGTGGCCATCTTCCGATGTATGAGTGACTCGTTGGAAATTATAAGTGTTATTTTTATCTATTTTTACCTTTTTTCGAAAAAGTTTAAATTAAGCTTTTTCGAAAAAAGGTAAAAAAAGTCAAAATTTAAAAAAAAATCTTCCCAAAATAATTTAGGCCTAAACATTTTAGTCAAAGAAGGAAATGTAGGAAATTATTTATGTTTACATAAAAAATTTGAAAAAAATTCATTTAAAAAAATATTTTGGAATTTGAAATTCATTTCTCTCGAAAACATGTATTTTATAAATTCTAAAAAAAATAGATATGAACAGCCCTTACAATTTCCAGGAAGTCTCCCATATATCGAAAGAAGGGCACTTTCACAGGGAAAAAGTTTTTCGAACAACAACTTTTCCATTTTTTTGAGAAAAAGGAATTTTAATTTTTTAAATAATGTTTTTAAACGCAATTTTTTTTAATACTTTGGTATTATTTTATGAAAATCTGAATAATTTCCAACATTTCATCATTTGACCAGAATTTTATAGGTATCATACTTTTTGAGTTGTAATTTGTTGTAAAAGAACAAGGAAAACATGGAAATATTTTCTTTTTATGTAAAAAAACGGAACGAATTAAGTTGCACACCCAATATAACTGAATGTTACTCAATTGATGGGGATCCGTAGTCGATAATAGATGCTAACCTCCATCGACCAAGTCTGATTTTCACCGTTTACTTTCCGAAAATCGCAATCGCAATCTAGCTATTTTCGGGGTCAACATCTAACGAATTTACTGCCAACTCGACTGGCCGCTGGCAGCACCGTCTCAAATAGCAATGAAACGTTGAGGGTGTAAACATATGGGTCTTTTTAGCAATTTTGCATGCTTGAAATATTCAAAAAAGAGTTAGACCATTTTTTGGAAAGAGCCAAAATTTTTCTTGATTTCGGATTTTGATTTGATTTTGAATAATAAAATGAATTAATACATTATTTAAATATTAGTCATCGCTGGCAACTATTTTTTCCCTACTTTCTGGAAATTGATGGATTCCGTCGCGATAGAAGCGTTCATCTTTTGAAGTCAAGAATGAAATCGGCCAATTTTTGATATCTTGTTCTGAAGGGACAAGGTCTGGGGAATAGGGTGGGTGAATCAAAATCTCCCCTATTTTCCAAATAGTTTTAAACTCGAACAGCAACATGATGCCGAGCGTGGTCATGATGGAATATTATCGACTCTTGTCCGGTCTGTCTGGACACCGGAAAAATTATAAAATGCTTCAGCTTTGATGTTCCTGGTTGACTGGGCTTTACACACGATCTTTTGCGTTTTGGAGTTTCGTCTTCGGTAACGATTCGCTGCAAAAAAGATCTCCTGCTTGAACGGCACATGCATCAGACGGTCAGACATACAGAATCGCCGTTCGACACATCTCGCTTACAATTCCTGCAATTCCTTATTTATGTATTCTGCGGCTTCGAGTCGTTTAGGAATAGTTTGTCGAGTTACTCCAAAATTATTCTATAGTTCTGTTTGCGTTTGTATCTAGATCGAATAATGTCTCTAATTCTTCATCTTCATACTTTTTCGGCTGACCCGGACACTCTTTATCATTAACACTAAAATTGCCACTATTAAATCGTCCAAATCATTCCCTACAAAACCAATCCGATGGTTCAGTGTCACCATAAACTTCCATAAGCATTCGATGCGCTTCAGCTGCACTTTTCTACCAATGGAAACAGAAAATCAAAACTCTTCACAAATGGTGCTTATTGCAAAGTAGCTCGACATTTTCAACGCAGTAAAAATTGAACTTGTTGTACAAAACCCAAAGCGTGTAAATAATATTTGCCTGACAGATGCCGGCACTTCACGATTCAGTAAAAATCGCCTGTCGCCGTCGACTATTTTCAGCACCTAATAGTTTCACCGCATGCCAAACTTATTTTTTAGCAAATGTTTTGGCATCCTCATCTATAACATTAAATGAGCTTAAATATAACAGAAAATTTGCTACTCCCCCATAGTGGTACAGCATTTGTATAATATACTAGCTGACCCGGCAAACTTCGTTCCGCTCAAAATTTGTGTTTTGTTATCAATAACTTCAAACATTCACGTTTTCTTACTATGAGCAAGTTCATGGATCCAAACGCAGAACTGTTCATTGATTGATCTTCTAATCGACCCCGTTGAATTTACCTTTTACTATAAAATTCCAAGTATTTCTAACAAAACTCATCATTGTAATACCAGATTATTTTCAGACACAATTCTCGTTCAAGATTTTCCAACCACTTGCAAATAACATGTTTCTCCGTTACATGGAATAAATGTTTTATACAGAAAATATGGTAGAATAAAGACAGCCCTAAATCGGACAACTCCTTCCTCGAGTTCTACTCGTATCAACACATCCGGCGATCCTTTTTTTTGGTATAGATAGAAGAAGGTATAGGAGTGCGTTCCATCACATTAAAATCCATTTTCAGTTTCGAACAAAGAAATTTCGCTAGCGCAAATATCAAATGGACTAGCAGCACTTGTCACTATGTAATTGTAGAACATATGGGAATTTGATTGTCCGAATTTTCCCTTTTTCCTTCAGAGTTTTCCGAAAATTTTCAATTGTCATGTTTGGATGGGTGTCATACCATCATAGAAACATTTCTCATACCCAAAAACCCTCACATCCCAAAACTGTGCTTGATTAGTTCACGAGTTATGCATAAGTTTGTGTTTCGTTTGTATGGCAGTCCCTCCTTAGAGAGGGGGAGGAGTATATTTACCATAGAAACGTTTCGTGCCCCGTAAAACCTTCACATGCCAAATTCGGCTCCATTTGCTTGATTAGTTTTCGAGTTATGCAGAAATTCGTGTTTCATTTGTATGACAGCCCACCCTTAGAGAGGGGGGAGGGGTCTCAAACTATCGCGAAAACCTTCCCCGGCCCCAAAAAACCCGAACATACCAATTTTCATGTTGATCGGTTCAGTAGTTTCCGAGTCCATAAGAATCAGACAGACAGACAGACAGAAATCCATTTATATATATATATATATATATATATATAGATATGCCTCGGCAATATAAGAGTTATATGAGCGAGCGAAACAAGAGACACATTGCAAATAAGCACGCATTAAACCTTTTCGTATACTTTGCCACATACACGGCCCAGACCGAAAAGAATATAGGTTCACATTTATGCTCTCTTTTATACTCTTAGAAAACACTTTCCAACTTAATTTTATAATTTTTCTGCCGAAGATGATATGTTTTCTGCCAATGCTAGTTGGGTGTGGAATTCTAACAGATCGCCTTAGTCCATGTTTTGGTTGAGTTTTCCATGAACCAGTCTACTTGGACCGTTTTATGACGTGCAAGATAAATCTTTTGTTCATTTCGAGCATTTTCAGCTTCTTCAAGATGTCCCACGGTAGCTTATTTTGACGTAGGATTTCGTATAAGGATGCCATATAAAAAGACAGATCATACAAAATTTTATGAAATAAAACTAACGATAATAACTATTTTCACTTCGAGCTAAATCAAATGACGTTTGGGTATATATAAGCCGCGATTTAAAATCACAGTCAAAGGATCTCCGTAGCCCAAATGGCTACGTGCATTCAATCCCAGGACTCTCCATTTATTTTTTGCCCTAACTATCAAACTATAAAGTGCATTCGAATTTAGCCTTAACTTTGTAGTTTTAAAGCTCTATAATAGAAAAAAATATCAATGAATCAAATCAAAGTCTCAATCTAGCTAGCGATCATACAACATTCATTACTAATGCTGATATCCCGCATAATGATTACGAATGAAGAATGCTGTTTGATGTTATGATCATTCTGCTGGATGAACATGTCTCCATGTTTGACGTGGTTCATGAGTTCGTTGGACCTGAGAAGTTCTCTTATTGGGTGTGGTATTAATTGACGTTCCACACCTCCGCTTCGCAATTAAATCTGCCTGGGTAATGGCGATTAGTAGATGGCTGATTTTCGCCGCAATGAATGCGCTGCGTAGTTATGTTAATACACTCACTTGTGAGATAGTTAACTCCACATGAATTGCAATTGCTGTTTTTAAAACAGTGAAATTTGGTTCGTTAAAAACAACGCGTTGAATTTCATACTGTCTGGTAAAGAGGGCTTCGGTGTTTCTGCATCACATTCACATACTATTGTTTTTATATGTTGGCAAATGTAGATTGAAAAGATCAAAAATGTGAAATAATGGTGCTGGTGTGGCAAAATATAATCCTCGAATGTGTCGTATGTGTGTCAAATGCGAAAAAACCACCGCGATACTCAGAGCGATGCGTACATTGGCGTAAGGACCCAAGTTACGACATAGGCCAGTTTGTGTATTGTTCTCGTGAGAATAACAATTAATCATGAATCAACTATTCTCATCTGCCACCATAAAACGGTCTTTTCCAGGGCCACTAAAACTAAGGTTAATTTGAAAATTTTGGATGCATTCTGAATGATGCCCGAATAAAAAATTGCAAAGAAAATAACCGCAGAGGAAAAAGCGCAATGTCACATAAAACTTCTGGAAGTATACGCATGTAAAAAATTGCGCCAGGCGAAAAAGCGCAATGCGTTTTGAAAACCTTATATTTCAAAAAAAAAAAATGAATAAAATGTTCAAACTAAGATGCATAAATGTGTGAAAATTTCTACAGATCATGGTACAATAGTTTTGAATTGCATTTAATTATATATTTCAAAGCAAAAAATTATACTCATGAGGTTTTTTCCACGGCATATTATGAAAGCACTAACTGTGGGTAATGGAAATGTCCTAAATTAATGAATTTAGCACAAGTGTAATTGTAAAATTGTGTATGGTAGCAGTTGTGTTAACAATGACTTGATATATAAAACAATTTATTTTAATTTTCATAAATAAAAACCAAGGTGTGTTCCCGCTCGAGAACGGGTCGTTCGGTTTAAGCTGTCTGTTTTGTTGTGTTCATTTTTACCCAAGGAAAGTTCATGCGGCGAGAAAAAAATAGGAAAAGTGAAGAAATATTCGAGAAAGTGATTTCCCATATGCTCTATATTTAGTATTAGGTGTTGTTAGTCCAATTAAAATACGCATTGGGTTGAATAAACGCTCAGAAAGTAAAAATTATAAAATAAAATTACCTTTTCCATTTCAAATATGTTTTCTCTATATTAAAGTAACATGTTTTTACTGATGAGAAAAATATATAATTGTGTTCGGTATTGGTAATTATCTTATATTACATTGGTAAGTTTTTTTTCTTTATTTCATCCATACATAACACAGGAGGCATCTCGTCTAGGGTCACAGAGGGCGGTTTTCATCATATCTCATTCCACTTCGGCATCTTCTATCTGATACGCACCACCCAACGACTGTTTACCATACTTCTGTCATCATCACTCGGTAAATACTGGTGGAGTGAACAAACATGGCCCAACTACCAACAAAATTGCCCTTCTCAGGTCCACTAAATCATTATTTAACGATGTAACGAGTTTAACGATGTAATTCTTCAAACATATCCAAAATCAATAGATAGCCTAACGGAATCTTACGACAACTATGCGGTCGTGTCTCGGAACTCTCCTGTGACTTTTAAGCTTTTGGTACATTATTTATATTAGTATTATGTTAAATCACAATGAAACCGTTTAACGTAAAAATATTTTTTTACTTTTCGTTTTGAAGAACACATGGCTCGAGCCACTCATTGAAATGAACCATTTTGTCTATCTATATTCGGAATGCGCTGCTGTTCGAGATGTACGCGTCGAATTTGCCTAATTGCGAGTCATTTGCAGCAATATTTTCATAACCGTTGCCATTACAAACCCTCTGATCCCTGGGCATCATATTTAACATAATAAACATTAAATCTATATTAGATATCGTCCGGTGACCCCCAGGATTTCATTGCAAGCGGAGAGCACATGGTCTCTCTGTCTCTGTATCTATCTTCTCAGAAGGATCTTATGAAATGTTGCACAATGTGTCGTTCCCCATTTAGCGATCTGGTCCACCGATGGCCAGCAGGATGTGTGTACGCCGAAGGATCGACGAATGGAACAAATTGAAATTTAGAGATAAATTATTATAATGGCAATGGGTGGGGTGGCGGAGGTGAGAAGTGCGCGCGGCTAATGTGTTCTATCCGATTTGAGTCCGGTCGGATGGATCGGTGCACTCGCCCATATTGAATATTATCATTGCCGTGAAAGGGGGCCCGAGACGACAAGCGTTTCACGAACACAGCATCGGCAGGTTAAGCGCATGAGTGTGCATATGTTGCCACTGTTGGCAATTGTGAAATCATTACCACCGGAGATTAGACAGGCAGGCAAGCTGGCTGGCGGGAGGCCGGTCTATGCCCAAAGCATTTCATTTCAATTCCCAGTCACAGCGTTATGACCGTCCGGGATCAACATGGGAATGGGTATGGATAATGGAAGAATAGAATTTGCATGTGCATTTACCATATTAGTTCGGTTTGGATTTGACGTCATGGTTGTCAAATGTCGATAGGATGCTTCATTTCGTCTGTCGCAATCGAATGCTACCCCGAACATCTTTTAATCACATTATTAATAATGAACGAATTCTGTTTGTTTTTTTCTCGAAATCTTCTGGGAAAATTGGCAAATTTCTTTTCAGATATTCATCTGATGTCGATATTCAATTGCTCGAATTGCCATCCCCAAAAATGAGACGAATGCTCTCAATTAACATTAATCGATTCCCGCCCGGGATGGTTTCAGTCTAAATTAGTTGCATTAGCTCCTAATGAAAGCGGTTACAGTCTTCCCGTGGGAAAGCCGACGGAGGGCGTAAATACTGCCAGAAATGGACAGGAAATATATAGGTATAGCAATTTCGAAAGTACATTGGCACATCGTAATCGTCATTATCATCAGCATTACATGGAATTGGTTTTATCGTAATCGGTTCATTGTGGCCCACCGCAGGGAGTCTCATTTTATGCGACGGCGGGAGACCCGGCTTACTCCCGGGTTCTCGGTCTCTCTCACAGCGGGAGTTTTAATTTCATGGAAGTGATATGAAATGTATACCGTAAGGAGGAACGCCATGAATGGGACGCTTGAAATACGGGACTATTCATTACCATTCGGATTACTTGGGGGAAACAGCGACACATGGGGTCTTTAGCTGGAATGTTATTAAGTTGATGCTGAAGGGAATTATTTCTTCTATAATAGATATAACTGTTAAGTAAATATATAAGGCATTTTGAGAGCGGGAAGAAATGTCTACCATCGGTTGTGGTTCCCTCGAAAATTAGTGTGTGTGCAGAACACACGAATTAGGCTCCAATTTTGGGCTTACTGTAATCTTGAATCTCCATATGGGACCAAACGCAGAAAAGAGGATACAGTTTTCGCACAAATTCTCAGTCACGTTTTATTTTAAGTAATTAATGACATCAAGAGCGACGGGCGGAAGGCTTTCAAAAACATAGGGTGCCTGATTTTGAGATTCAGTGATTATTTTTTTTATTTCTCAACCGATTTTGTTGTAATTAACAAAAAAAACTCCGTGTTTCGGATTATATTTCAAGTTTTTAATGCATCCCGTTTGAGCGAACTAAATCTCACAGGTGAGCTACAATGAATTATTACGAGCTGCTTGAATGTGTTTCTCAGAAACTTCTTCCATTCCCTTGACTTGTTCAAAGACATCAACACTACTCTTGGTATTCTGTGGTCACGTGTATCCAAGAGCTTGCCACTCAGAATACATTCAAGGCATGTTATTTGGCATAGGAACTCTCAACTAAGTACTACCAAAAAACTAGCAGTGGGTTATCTCTTTGATATAACCGCAAAGTGGACGTAGCACTAACGTTGACTTAGCAATAAATAAGTAACAGGCATATAAATCTTAGTCATTTCATCTTTCGAATAAAGTGATTATCATACCACTTCGTTTAGCCGGAAAAGAATTATTAACGCTCAAAGGGGTAATCGACTCGGAAATACCCAATAACCCCCAATAACGACGATCGATGGCAGCATTCGTAAACAAATATTGATATGTAATATAATATCCACTTCGATAATATTCACTACACCATATCATATCGTGTTCTTCACTATCAAATCCATAGTCAATGGCACCCATCGGTATCAAATTGTCATCGATACCTTCGATTTCGCTAAATGCTCCGTTAGGTCCGACTGCAGAGGAGAAATGGAATTGAAAAACGACAAACGGGAGAAAGAGATGTTGGAGGTTGAAAGGAGATAGGCACAAAATTTCTGCATTTTATTTTTCGAATAATGTGATTACCATACCACTTCGTTTTACCAGAAAGAAATTATTAATGCTCAAAGGACGAATCGAGTCCTCCGAGGAAATACCCATCGCAAATTAGAATCGACTATCGATTGCGGCATTCGTACACAAATAATTTTATAACGCAGCTTCCATCAAAGTGATTTCTTCGATATGGTGAAATATCCACTATCATATATTTCGTATTCGTATTCGTGCCTTATACCATTCATAGACGCGTGTTTTCGATATAGTTGAGTCACCAAATGTATTCTGCAACATTTTCAACGTTTCGGCACAAAAATTTCTTTTGCAACACAAAATTTTGCACAAATTTTGCGAGTATTTGGTCCTTACATCGAATTTTCAAATCATTGAGGCGCACTCAAGCCACACCAAAAATTGAGTACAATCTCACCAAAGAAACCAATGCAATGATACCGGGATGGGTCAGGGAGTTCACATATCAACAGTGGGAAAAACCATAATATTCATAAATAAACTTAAACTTTGATTATTGTAGTTTCTAGACTTGTTTGTATCTTGTAACTTGCAACTAATATTATGAGGCTGACTATGCAACAGGCCCCAGGTTTTAAACGTCAGATTGCAGATTAAAAAATCATTCACTTTCCTGACTACAGATTCTTTATTACAATATATATAAAAGACGGACGAAGTCATGAACTTTTCAACTCTTTAAAGATAAGCCACGATTCATTGTAAAAAAACACGAACACCAAACAAAAATTCACCTATATTCTGTTGGCTCTGCTGGACAATGTATTTTTCCATGTTAAATTGTGGTGTTATAAAACCACAATATTCGTTCTGATTTTCCGCGCACTGCTTTTGAATTTGAGGGGCTTAGAATGAAAGTGGTGTAAGTGATTTGAGCGATTTCTCTACATCAACTCTCTCTTTTGGTCATAGCTTAGCCTCAAATACATTCCTTATTGTATAAGTATGAAATAGTCAGACATTCGACCAGAAAGTATTTCGATTTTGTAAAACATCCGAAAACAAACCTGAGACTGACAGTTTCTAATTTTTTAACTTTCAGTCCCAGTCAGTCAGTGCTTTCCTACCAAAAAGCTCAACGTCAGCCCCACGGGACCGACGCGGGGCTCAACGTGTTAACATTGATAAATATTTTTGAGGCGAACGGATTTTGACGATATGCATACCAATCGAATCGGAAATTCTCTAAGATTTGTTATTTCCTAAGATTAGCTGATATGTTATACATTACAATCCAATAGTCTGCAAGTGTTTTAAATTGATGCAGTATTCCCATTTTCCCATACATTTGTTTTGTCCATTTGTGTGCTTACCCAATCGTGCTGTCAAATATATAGCCGTGAGAATAGAAACAACGAAGAGGATGAAGAAAAGATAATATTTACGACATGAGCTCCAACCTGGTACAGTAAGTACGCTGTCGCTAGCGTATAAGTATTGCATCTTATCTGAGGAAAATTTTCATTCTCTTTCTATACCCAAATCAGCGAATGTTGCTTATTCTGCTCGTTTTGTGTCATCTTAGAGTAATATAAAAAGATGAATCTACATGCGATTACACCCATAACTCGTTTTACGGCCTAGATACGTACCACGAAATTTGACCGCAAAACGAAAAGCCGTGTAAGGAATCAATTATTCTAATACAAATTCATGCAAATTCAATCAGATCGGTTCCAAATTTGTTAAATTTGTAACACGGTTTATCATTCAAAATGCAGTTTATTTTTCTAGTTTTATTTAATTTGAATTAAAAATTGAATTCATTTAAATTTATTTCATTCAAATCAAAATTACGTACATAACATAAACATAAAACATACATAACATATAATACAACATACATACATAAAACCAACAATAATCTATAAACAAAAATGAAACAACTTCATGTTACCTAGAATATTTGTATGTATACATACCCAATGTGTTTGTTGCTTGAGTTGTTGTCTCGCGAATATTTTTTTCACTTCTGTGCAAAAGGAATTTTTTAACCAATCCTCAAAAGTTTTTTTTTTGCCGTTATAACGAGACATTTTAGGCCGTAGATCGAAAGCGTGCCATAATTGAAGAGGGCCGTGAGCTAGAGCGAGCACAATATATGTATTGTGCTGGCCATCCGACAACCTGCATCAAACGCTAACCAATCTTGACTTCGGTGGACCTTCAAGCATGTGTATAGATTTTTTGTGATTTCACCAATTTTTATAGATTTTTGAGGTTTCAACAATTTGTTTTTAAAGCAGCTTTTGAGCTATGAAAAAAACATTGTGGAGTCAATAAATAACAAACATCACTCATACATCTTTCAAAAGCGATTGTCATGCCGCTTCGTTCAGCCGATAAAGAGGCATTAATGCTCAAGCCCTCACACTCTAAACGCAACGCTCTCGTTTTCGAAATTTTCACACTTCAGTACGATGCAGAAAGCTATGGTGCAAGAATACAAAAGCGCTTTCCACCAGACGATATCTATCTTGTATTCTTCCTTTGCATCGAACAAAACTGCTGCGTCTGACATCAGATTTGAGAAAGGCTGCTGTTTGCTAAATGGAGCGAGAATGCGTCTTGAATAATAATGATCGCGGTTTGTAGTATAGGGGCTAAAACATTTATCAGATCATTCGCCTCTAGCCTTGAAAAATGTATATTTAGAAAACTGACCTATAGTCTCGGCCTTGAAAAAGGCCATTTGGAAGACTTCGCTACCGTCTGGTCGCTAGCTGCCTTGCTGGTGTATCGTAAACGCGGAATCGCGTGAAATCGCGAATAGATTGTTCATACTCAATAAATTAAAAGTGGGCAGAGCTTTAATTGCATTACTTTCTCTATCCGCATTGTCCATAGAACGAACGCTGCATTTGTTATTCTTATTTCATGAAAAGCGTGCCTTGTTTGTCTGATTTGAAATTTGATTCGATTTGCTAAAAAATTCTTAAGTTTTCGTTATTGTTAAACACACAAAACAGCAGGGCTATGGAGTCGGAGTCGGAAGGAATTTCATTGCATTAAGAGTCGGAGTCGGATTCGGAAAAAAATTACCGAATCCGATTTACGGTTGACCCAATGAAATGAAAATATTTAGCTCATTTAACAAAATTTTATTTCAAGATATGGAAACCTAATTAAATGTTGATTCTACCATCACTACCATCATGGTTAATAATGAAAACTAAATGGGAATAATATTTTGAAAAACACAGTTGAACAGCAAAATTACCCACTTTAACGATACACTCAACTAGGGCCATAAGATTCTCTAACATTTTGAAGATGAGAAAATACACATTTGGTTAACCCTATATTGTTGGCAGCAATTAGAATCTATCTTTGGATAGAACATAATTTTACCTTACGAGAGCCAGATGGCCAAGGAAGCACTATGTGAAACATCGGTACGGATGAAAAGTTTTTTGTTGACGAAGAAGGACGATGAACCCGCCGGCGAATCTTCCAGTGATAATCCTAAGTTTTTATCAGAGAGCACAGATTTCGATGCTCACCTGAATAGCAATGAAACAAAACGACGTCGCCTCGGAAAAGAGAATATGAAGAAGAACCTGATTTTAATTTTTCGTGTACCGTTTTGTCTCATATTCAGAACACTTTATTTTTAAATAGAAATTAACTAAATGTTTATGTTATAAATAATTGAATAATGAAAACACAGACATTATTTGAGGTATAGGCTTCATTTTGACATCATTTACAGGTATCAATACAGCCTATAATTTATAATATTAGACATTTGCAAAAAAGTGACAGTCAAAACCAATGATAAAATGTTTGCGTTAGCAAATTCCGTAAAAAACAAGCAACGTTCATTTTTCAGTTTTTGTAGTTGTTTCAACAGTTTTGATTGCTGATTTCATGTTATGTGCAATAGAATGTAAGAACCTACAATAACTGGGTGAAAAAAATGATATTTTATGCAGAAATCTTCATTAAAATTAAAATTTACTGAACTTTAATGTTATAGACAATTGAATAATGAAAACCCTGAAATTATTTGGGTTATAGCCTTTATTTTAACATCATTTACAGGTATCGAGCCTATAATTTATAATATTGAGCATTTGCAAGAAAGTGACATTCAAAACCAATGATTAAATTTTTACGTTAGCGAATTCTGTAAAAAACCATCATCGTTAAGTTTTCAGTTTTCATGGGCCTCCCCCAGGGCTCATGTTTAAGCCCCCTTTTGTACAACTTCTATGTAAGCGACATCGACAATTGCCTTACACAAAATTGCAGCCTAAGACAACTTGCAGATGATGGAGTGGTATCTGTCGTAGGATCCGACCTGCAAGGACCCTTACAAGATACTTTGAACAATTTTTCAACCTGGGCCATTGGGCTAGGGATCGAATTCTCCACGGAGAAAACAGAGATGGTGGTTTTTTCTAGGAAGCATAGACCAGCAAAACCAAAGCTTCAACTTTTGGGTAAACCGATCACTCATGCTATGTCATTCAAGTATCTTGGTGTCTGGTTCGACTCCAAATGTACTTGGGGGGCCCATATTAGGTATCTGAGTAAAAAATGTCAACAAAGAATAAACTTTCTCCGTACAATTACCGGCACCTGGTGGGGAGCCCATCCCGAAGATCTTATAATGTTGTATCGAACAACTATTCTCTCAGTGATGGAGTATGGCAGTTTCTGTTTTCAATCAGCTGCCAAAACACACCTCATTAAACTCGAGCGAATTCAGTATCATTGTCTCCGTATCGCGTTGGGATGTATGCCCTCAACGCATACCATGAGTCTCGAGGTTTTGGCAGGCCTACTCCCACTAAAAGATCGCTTCAATTTATTATCTCTTCGGTTCTTCATCCGGTGTAAGGTCATGAACCCATTGGTGATCGGAAATTTTGAGCAGCTGATCGAGCTAAATTTTCACTCCGGATTCATGAGTTCAAATCATGAATTCATCTCCATGCAGATTGATCCTTCTTCGTACATTCCCAACCGTGTTTGTTTCCCTGACTACATCAATTCCTCTGTGCATTTTGATCTGTTCATGAAGCAAGATATCCATGGATATTCAGATTACCAACGATCGAGGATCGCTCCAACGATCTTCGATGAAAAGTATGAGGGTATCAATTGTGATAATATGTACTTTACTGATGGGTCCACTATAAACGAGTCCACAGGATTTGGAGTGTTCAACGAATTTTTTAGCACCTCACACAATCTTCAGAATCCTTGCTCAGTGTATATTGCTGAATTGGCAGCAATTCATTGGGCGCTGGACAGCGTCGCCTCACGACCTGTTGAACACTATTACATTGTAACGGATAGTCTTAGCTCTGTCGAAGCTATCCGTTCAGTGAGGCCGGAAAAGCACTCGCCGTACTTCCTTGAGAGAATACGAGAAATTTTGAGTGCTTTATCCAGACGCTGTTATGTCATTACCTTTATCTGGGTCCCTTCACATTACTCCATTCCGGGTAATGAGAGGGCTGACTCATTAGCAAAGGTAGGTGCAATTGAAGGCGATATTTATCAGCGTCAAATCGCCTTCAATGAATTTTATTCTTTAGTGCGCAAAAATACCATCGCTAACTGGCAACGCAAGTGGAATGAAGACGAATTGGGCCGGTGGTTTCACTCGATTATCCATAAGGATAGCCTCAAACCGTGGTTCAAAAGTCTAGACTTGAGTCGGGACTTTATTCGCACCTTCTCCCGACTCATGTCCAATCACTGTTCGTTAGATGCACTACTCTTTCGTTTCAATCTTGCGAGCAGCAATCTCTGCGTTTGTGGCCAAGGTTATCACGACATCGAGCACATTGTTTGGTCGTGCGAGGTTTATCTGGTCGCCAGATCGAATTTAGAAAACTCCCTTCGGGCCCGAGGAAGATAGCCCAATGTGCCGGTGAGAGATGTGTTGGCTCGGTTAGACCTTGATTACATGTCCCATATATATGTTTTCCTTAAAGCTATAGATCTTCGTGTGTGATTGTCCCTACATCCTTATACCCTCCTTTCCTTCCTTTGCGGGTAATTCGTCCCCTTGCTATAAATAGTAGAATAAGTTGAAATGTAAATACACTATAGATATACGAATAGATTTAAGAAATGAGTGTTCATCAACATTGTTACAATTTCCTTATATCCCATCCTTCTCCTAAAAATATGTCACCCTCCTAAACTCGAGTACACCGCGAGTAATCGGTTTTCCACCTTACTAACCATAGATGTAAGAAAATTGTTTATATATATAGTTTTAAAATTATATTTAAGAATTCGGCTCCTTTAAACTTAAGTAACTGAGCCTGTAAAAATAAATGAATTAATAAAAAAAAAAGTTTTCAGTTTTAATAGTTTTTTCAACTATTTTGTTTGTAGTTTTTATGGTAAGTGCTAGAATTTGTACGAATCTACAATAAATGGATGAAAAAACGATATTTTATGCAGAAATCTTCATTAAAATTAGTGTTCGGAATATGAATAAAGTTTCTACGCATGATTCAAATTACGAACACTTCATTTTTCAATGTAAATTTACTGAACTTTTATGTATTAAATAATTTAATAATTAAATAGACTTCATTTTAACATCATTTACAGATTTATTTATTTTATCCAAAATATATATTTTTATTAAGGCTCATTTACAGATATCGATACCGATATAGCGCCCTTGGTCCCGAAACCATGTAAACTATAAAAAGTAAATACAATCAATAATTACGAAAGCAAAATCCAAATTTTTTTTTGCTAGTATAGTTCTAGAAAAGACTAGCTAATTGACTTTAATTTGATATACCGATCATATGAATCGGTAGTTCAAAAGTTATGATTTTCTTAATAAATGCATTTTTGCTGTTTGGAATTTGAGACAAAAGTGTTCGGAATATGAGTCAGTGACAGAAATGGCGTTCGGAATTCGAGACAAAAGTGATTAAACATATTTTTAGTTTTTCACCATGAATATTTATTTGTGAATCAATTTTATTGTAGTCGAGTTAAAAAGGAGGCTCTATTGTATCCAAAAATCAATTTAGCTTCGCGAATGAGTACAATTTTGAGTAATGAGACACTGTTTAATGACCATCAAAGCTTAAGTGTTCGGAATTTGAGACAAAACGGTGAGTAGCCTGAGAGTTTTGTACTTGCAAGGCTGAATAAAAAGGTGCCACATCTCATCGGAGCAAATTTCTCAAATGGACAACCAATCAGACGATTTTGAAGGTGAGAGACTCTGGCAAACCTACTCAATCTGAAAACATATCGAACATAAGCGTTCAATGCTACTTGTGGGTTAGATTGTGCAAAAACTAATGAGTAAGATAAAAGGAAATCGCAGGCAGTGAAGTGCGGCAACATAAGGCTTTGAAAAGCTTTAGTTTAGTGTCACTGCTAAGGAAAGATGTGGTAGCATTGAATGTACGAAGGCTACCATATACTTTTCCACATTGTTTGAAAATAAATTTATACCAAGACTCAAACCATTTTAAAAATATTGCACTACTGAGCTATAAAACTGCTGCATTGGTTTGAGAATATTGTTAGATTGTGAGTTATTTATGAATAATGCATTGGTTTGATTGACATTCTGTCAAGGTCTCCATTTATTTTTCTTGAAATGATCGTTGCCAGGGTTGCCACATATACAGAATACTCTGTATTTTACAGATTTTTGGCCAAATATTCGATACAGAATCTGTATATACAGAATTACAGATTTTCAGCAAAGATACATAATTTACAGATTTTTTATTTAAATTCAATTTTAAATATTGAATTTATTATAGTGGTATCTATGTATGCAATTGATTTATAAAAATGTTGAACGCAACGTGAAGAGATGACTTTCGTTGGAAGCAGTTGTTAAGCGAAATCTTGAGCGATTTGAAGAGCTTAAACTATTATTTTCGTCCCAAGTTAAGTATGACCATAATCAATCCGCCAATCGTATATTGACTCATTTGAACGATCCTATGACTAAACCGATTATTCTGTTCCTCAACTTTGTTCTACCGCTCATCAATGACGTCAATTGCACTATTCAATCAGGAAGTTCTCAATTTTGGGAACTTTATAATGAGACAAAAATGTTATAGTCGATCATGTTGGGTCATTTATGTTTCGAGAGCTACGTGCAACGCTGATTCGCCGATGCTGATCTTGATGTGTAAGATTTTGAAGACTTTTCGAAAAAGCTCAAGTTATTTACATTGGTATTGATGCAGGAGGAGCTGAAAAAGTAAGCTGACCTTCAAATCGATTTGTCGTGACTTCTATAATGAACTCGTGAAACAGATTTCAAAGCAGTTTGATTTCAGCGCTCCGGTTATCAAAAATTTGATAAACCCACGAAATTTCGTCAAGCTATCAAACCTAAATGATTTGTTGCGTCAATTTCGTCAATTCGTTGAAGCAGGTAATAGACAAGGATTTGATAACGGATTCAGGCTACTCAAGACGAATCATTTGGGAAAAAAACGGGGTTATTCAATTATAACATGGTCTCAGCTGTTGCATGTCAAAAGGCGTGGTGAAATTTTTGTTTTGTAGGATGGCCATTTCCATTATATGGTGGTACGAAAAATCAACTTTCCCCTTTTTTTCCAAAAATTACCTTTTGCAATAATTCATAACTTTTGAACTACTAGACCGATTTAGATGATCGATATATCAAATTAAAGCCAATGAGCTAGTTTTGTTTGAAAAATATTACACTCGAAAAAAAATCAGATTTTGTTTCGTAATTATTGATTGTAATTGATTTCATAGTTTACATGGTTTCGGAACTAAGGTCACCATATTTTTTTAATTTTTTTCATGAAAGCTGAGGTTTTTTTACATAACATATCCGATTATCAGAGTGGTATTCCTATGCGACTAGAATCCAATTTTCATGCACATGTAGTATTTCATGTAGCTTCAAATTGGTATATCGATCATCTGAATCGGCCCGGTAATTTAAAAGTTATGAATAAAAAAAGTCATTTCTGGAAAAAAGGGAAATAATGATTTTTCGGACCATCGGTTAATTTCTCATCATAACTCAATAACACAAAATAACGCATCTCTGAGTTTTGGATATGTTATCTACAAAAAATCTTAGCTTTCAAGAAAAAATATAAAAAAATATAGCGCTCTTGGTCCCGAGACAATGTAAACTATAAAAAACATACAATCAATAATTATAAGACCAAAATCCAAAATTTCTGCAAGTATAATATTTTTTGAAAAGAGACTAATTGGCTTTAATTTGATATGCCGGTCATCTGAATCGATGCAGTAGTTCAAAAGTTATGAGTTTTTAAAAAAAGGAATTTTTGGAAAAAAAATGAGTAAACATGATCTTTCGGACCACCCTAAAATATCAATTGTCACCTATTTTATTTGATATGCAGATCATCCGAATCGGTACAATAGTTCAAAAGTTATGAATTAAAAAAAAAAGTCAGTTTTGGAAAAATAGGAAAAAAATGATTTTTTGGGCAACCCTAAAATGGTAATGATCCACCTTATGATAAAAAATACGGGTCTAATGTTATGCGATAAAGAACAAAACTATCACTTTTCACGAAAATCTGAGAACCGCTATATCGGTTTGTCATGGAATGGCTCTATATAAACATTTCCATAACACTTGGTGGATTGACACTATTTCCGTAACTCTAATAATCATTCAAGACACATTCAAGACACATTATCTTGAAATTATTGAGAAATTGATTTCTAAACACAATTCTCAGTAGAAAGTAACTTTCACTCCGTTGACCCATTGTCACTCTCTCTCTAAGGGGTGGGATTGGGTCAACTTTCATTTAATCGTAGTTCAGTGAAAAATTAATATTGTTCAACAATCCTTTGAACACTAACGAGTGTCCATCATTAGAAAATATTTCTACGTAATAATAATTGTGTTTTACTATAATTTACGATAGTTATTCAACAAAAAGTTCGAAAACTACCTACCCATCGACGGTACTCCCGAGCATATTGGAAGAAATCTAGAATCAACACCGTTATTAAAAACGGTCTGACTGCGTCCTATCAGATAGGATCGCACCAATGTCGTTGCATGGCTCGAGAAATCAAAGATTGCGACAGTTTTTCAAACAAAATTTCGTGGGAAATCGTGTCAAAATCTTTTGAAAAATCTAGAAGTAATAGGACAACAGGTCGATCCTCATCCAGAATAAGTCATATATCATTGAATACCATCAGCGTTGCGGTTTTTATGCTATGATGGGGACGATATCCAGATTGCATCGAACTTAGCAGGCTATTTTGATTCAAATTATTTGCAAGATTAATTTGATGGATCCAAATAATGAAGTTAAGTATAATTTTTGGGAGAAAACTAACAAAATTACTAAAAATTACAATTTTTGGGTTTTTGTTTTCACTTAGATATTATCATTCAGTTTTGCATACATTGATTTTTGAGGATTACTTGTTATTGATTTCGTATTGAATAAGAGAAAAAAGATAATGTAGCTGGAAATTATGAATGAAGTTCCGAAATTGTATGAAGAAAAAGTGATCATGAAAGCATGGGAAAAATTCCTATGTTATCCCACGTATGACATGACCACAGAGTGAAAATGGATGCACTAAAGCGCATACCCACGCGGGATTCATGCCCTGAAATTACCGCTTAACAATGAGTCAGTACAATATAGCAGCAGTAAGAAAAGAAACATTGCGGAAAGCACGACTGCATGATTGCATTTTCATTGCCCTATCATCATAACCATTTACATCATATAAACCAACCGCAGCAGAGCAGAGTCGGAAAAGAAAGTGGGACAGTGAGCCTTTTTCCCCCAGCGACAAGATCACGCTCTGCTACCTAAAATATCTGAACGTGGAACTTTGGCAGCTGAGACCTGCCGGAGATGAGATTTTGCCCGCATTTTTGCACTCTGGCAGGCTTCCTGGAAGCCAGCTGCCTGGTTGTCTGGAAGGCCGGTAAGCGGCGGGAAGCGAGGTGTGATTTTCCATCTCCCCCCGCACAATGTTACAGTGATCCACCACGAACACACCAATAAAATGATAGGGAGTGCAGTCTCCGTTGGGGGAAAAAATATCCATTCACCGCTGTTGGAAGGGCGGAAAATTGAGTTCATCCAGGTTTGGATGGTTGGTGGGTAAGGTCGGAGCATCAAAACGGATAGAATGCGCAAAGCGGGAAATACATAATACATGTTGTGAGTAAGGGTTTTGCATTTCTCATGAGGGACACCGAGAGCCGCTGCACACGCCGGCGAGATATGCGCCGTCTGTTACACGTAAGAAAATTTTTCCTACCTTCCACCCACACCTTTGGAGTTTGGCTTTCCCTGTAGACCTCATATACACATGACTCCCGGTTGCAGAAGCACACGACGCGCAAGGGAAGGGAAAACAGGCAAACCTACGAAGTAGCTGTCATGCGGAAGCAGAAGACCATTCTTCGCGGAGATTGTGTTTTCTGTACTCCGGATCATATTTTCCTGCATCGTTTTCCCTAAATGTTGCAGTCTTTCAACTGTATCAAGGTGACAAGGTAAAGGCGGAAGTATTGCTGGGAAATGAAGATTGTCATCATCTTTGCTATCGTTATCCTCCTCGCAGTACATATCCATCTTCCATGGTTGCTGATTTCAGAGACCGAAGGAAGACTGCATGGATTTGAATGTGTGGAATATAATGTATAATTATTATTGTTTGCCCAGTGTACAATTTTTGATTCATTATAGTTCACAATAGCAATTCTCAAGTCAATGATCAATGAAAGCCTTTTGAAATTGGACAGTTCGCCATGGTGAAGCACGAACCCAAATGAGGCCATTCAATCAAAGCAGATTCAAAAAAGCGAAATGGTCTACTGTAAAGTAATAACCAACCGAACAAAAAATCTCCGAGTTCGATATGAAGCACAACCATAGCGAAATAGTTAATGTTTTTCCCATCTTTCCAAGGCAGCTTCCGTTCGCTGACAGACTGTGAGCTACTTGTCTGCGCTTGATGTTTCGAGATTTCACCCCAAAGACAACGAGGGAGCAAAGAGACAACAGCAACAAAAAAAAGCGAAGGACCAAGCGAGGATCTTGTGTTGCTCCATTTTGCATCGCTCCTTGGAGGAAAACAATTAACTGTTTTTAACATTCAATTTATCAAGAGTTGATAATTTCGCTATTTTACGTTGGGTTTGCTTTGCCGCTCGGAGGGAATTCATAATTTTTTGTGTGCTGCGCGTGGCTGACTTTTATGGTTATTTTTCCCTCGCTTCATCAAACGAGCGAAGCTTCCGTTACCGACTTCCGGTTGGGAGCGGGCGGGTGCGAAACCAACCTCGAGATGCACATTGGAATGTGTGTATGCCGCGTGTGGCTGCTGAGGGGGTGGTGAAGCGCTTACGATGAGATCTTATCAATTGAGTAAATTGTTTGTCTTCATTTTCACCCCACCGATGGGGAGGACGCGCGGTTCGACTGTTTGGGTTATTTGGTTTGAAAAATTGGTCATTGGTGTAACATTTTTTGCGCTCCCCTCGAGGCAATGAAAAAACAATTTCGTTCGTTTTGAATAGACACCATTTGTGATTGCTGATTTGTGCGTTGAAAGGAAGAAGTTGCAGTATATTTCATCCTTGAATTGCAAACAAATCAGAAATCGAAAATAGTATATAAATTGAATTTACTATTGCGTTTAGACTTTTAGATTTTTGTGTTCAGTATTCTCACCTATGAAGAGTTCTAGGGCTTTATGCTTTTCAGCAATACTGTTCATTCTCTTTTTCCTGCAACTAAATTTGACTACCTCTTCAAGTACTGCACACCAAAAATATGTAAAACATATAGAATTTTAAGCGCAAATATTGTGGATAAGTCCTTATAGGTACTTATCGTGTTCATATTCTCCGTTGGATCACAAAAAAATAATGGTATCTACATAGATTAAGAATACAAATCGTGGGTTTGAATCTCATCATATCATATCATCATATTTTCACGCAACATTTTCTCTATCATACGCGTCTGTGTGATAAACAGTATATGTTTCGCTTCTCGCCGTCATATTAGAATTTCATGCAGTAAGAACTATTTGCTCAATCAAGGCTTGAGCAACATCATGTATTCCGGACATTGAATACATTGGACATTGGTCTACTCATCTTGATGTCTAGTTCATCACCTTCAATATTTTTCAGTACTTCGTCGTATAAATCCGCAATCTATTTGTTCTTTGACGGAATAACCCCATAAACACCTCTTTAACATCAACTTTCTAGTTGCATGTTTTCACATGGCGAATCACAGCAGACATTTGGTATATGTGAAATATATCAGGTGTACTGTCGAAGCCACCTTGATGTCCGCAACTATCTTTTCCTTCACGTGATTTTCCAAATTAATGTTTGAGTTTCCAATAAAAGGTAACTTGCCAGAGGCCCTACTTTGCAGGCGTTTTTGAACATTTACGTATTTGAAGAATTATACCAGTTCATTGGAGTTACCTTTATTTATCTTCATTATCTTTAGAGAGAGGGGAGGAGTGTCAAACCACTATAAAAATATTTATTGTTCCCCAAAACTTCCATATATCAAATTTGGTTCCATTTTCTTGATTAGTTTTTGAGTTATGCAGAAATTTGTGTTTCATTCATATGGCATCCCCTCTTAGAAAGGAGGGAGGAGTGTCGAATCACCATTGAAACTTTTATCGATCCCTAAAACCTATATATGCCAAGTTTGAATCCATTTGCTTGATGAGTTCTCGAGTTATTCAGCCACCTTCCTTTAGCGAGGGGGAGGAGTATCAAACTGCCATAGAAACATTTATTGTTCCCTAAATCCTTCATATGCCAAATAAGATTCCATTTGCTTGATTAGTTCTCGAGCTATGCAGAAATTTGTGTTTCATTCGTATGGCAGTCTCCCTTTAGATAGGTGGGAGGAGTGTTGAACCACCTAATAAATATTTCTTGACCCCCAAAATCTTCACACATGCCAAATTTGGTTCCGTTTGCTTGATATGTTCTTGAGTTATGCAGGAATTTATGCTTCATTCGTTTTGCAGCCTCTACCTTAGATAGGGAGGAGGAGTGTCTATTTACGATACAGACGTTTCGTGCCCCCTACACCTTCACATGTCGAACTTGGTTCCACTTGCTTGATTAGTTCTTGAGTTTTACAGGAATTTATGCTTCATTCGTATGGCAGCACATGATTATTGTTTACAGGCAGATGTTTGCAATGACAGGGAATCCCCACTTGACTTTGGTTGTTGTCAGGTAAACATATGCAGCTAACTGTAGACTAGCTTGTAAGTGAACTTAAAAGACATAATATAGTCGGTTCGGTAATCTCATGGAGAGTAGACTTAATTCTTTTTCTGAAAAGCCCCTGTTGAGTCGGAACGTCATCATGGTGATATATGCCATTTCTTATTTAACACTAGCTAACCCTGCAAACTTCGTCCCGCCCATTTACTTGATTAATTCTCGAGTAATGCAGAAATTTGTGTTTTATTTGTATGGCAGCCACCCCTAAGAGAGGGGGGAGGGGTATCTAACAACCATAGAAACATTCATTGCACCCTAAAGTTTCCATATGCCTAATTTGGTTTAATTTGCTTGATTAATTCTCGGGTAATGCAAAAATTTGTGTGGCAGCCCCCTCTAAGAGAGGGGGAAGGAGTATCTTAACACCATAGAAACATTTATTGCATCCTAAAACCTCCACATGCCAAATTTGGTTTCATTTGCTTGATTAATTCTCGAGTAATGCAGAAATTTGTGTTTCATTTGTATGGCAGCCCCCCCTTTGAGTGGGGGAAGGACTGTCTAACCATCATAGAAACATTTATTGCACCCTAAAACTTTCACATGCCAACTTTGGTTTCGTTTGATTGATTAATTTCCGAGTAATGCAAAAAATTGTGTTTCATTTGTATGGCAGCCCCCTCTAAGAGAGGGGGAAGGAGTATCTTATCACCATAGAAACATTTATTGCATCCTAAAACCTCCACATGCCAAATTTGGTTTCATTTGCTTGATTAATTCTCGAGTAATGCAGAAATTTGTGTTTCATTTGTATGGCAGCCCCCCCTTTGAGTGGGGGAAGGACTGTCTAACTATCATAGAAACATTTATTGCACCCTAAAACTTTCACATGCCAACTTTGGTTTCGTTTGCTTGGTTAATTTCCGAGTAATGCAGAAATTTGTGTTTCATTTGTATGGCAGCCCCCCTTAGAGAGGGGGGAGGGGTCTCAAAATATCACGAAAACCTTCCCCGGCCCCAAAAACCCCTACATACCAATTTTCATGTCGATCGGTTCAGTAGTTTCCGAGTCTATAAGAATCAGACAGACAGACAGACATCACTCCATTTATATATATATATATATAGATAGATAGATGAGGAATTGTAGTGTGCAATCATATCTGTGTTTACCTATCCGTGCTGTCAATAACGAATACTTAATTAGAAGCTACATCGAGGTGCAATATTTATGTACCACTGGTAACCAGGTAGCTCGAAATGCAAATACAGCGTACACGGAGGAGAGAGGAAATAATACAATTTTAGCTCAACCTGTTTTCAACTTATTAATCTCATAATTTAGTTTTTTTTTATAATTCGCTCAATAAATAACGTTTCGATTTAACCTAATTTTCCAACCTTCGCATTGATTTGTCATTGATTTTTCAATATTTTTTTTCTAATGCTCGGTTTTGATTGATCCAAAGTCAACCCAAAATTTCGATAGTGTTGTGAATGGAATATACCGCACACAGCGGTGCAATTTTGTTCGGTGGAGGAACTGCGTTGATTTTCATGCCGTCTGGCGGAGTGTGCTTCTGTATTATTGCATCATACGGACACACTGTGAATCCCAATGAAGGATTGAGGTGGTTGGAAAAAGTGGACCACTAAAACAATGCGTTCTAAATAAACATCCGATAAGTGATAAACAAGAAAAAAAATTCAATAAAATTATTTCATAGTCCTAGTTTGCAATGTCGATTTCCCCAAGGCTGCTTGGTTTAGATGGCTGTGTTGGGGAAATCGTAAATCGGGCCAATCAAAACGAAGCATAATGAATAAAGTTTTGAATTTTACGCAAAAATAATGGATTTCTATTTCCCCATTATAATAGATTTCCAAGAATATTAGACAGAATGTATAGTTGCCCCAAACAATAATTTATGAAAATAACGTTGAGTTTCTTTTTGAGTGTTTTTAGTATATTTATTCATAAAACATAAAAACGTTCCTTACAATTCGTTCTTAATTTTTTTCAAGACATTAATTAATTTAAGCTTTTTATGAGTTTGGTTATTTGGAATTTTCGTATTTGTTTAATCTAAATAAAAATAAAATATTTTATGTTAAAAGATAACAAACTTCGAGTTTCGGGACTGTTATGTGTGAACAAATTCGAACTTATTTCATTTTCCAAGGTCAACATTGACTGGAAGCGTCAGCGTGAAGAGAAGCAGGAAATACTTTACACAGCATCAAACGGCTAAAATCCCCAAAAACCTGAAACCTGTTCGTCAAAACTGCCCTTATACAATGTGGCAACTGACAGCGAGCGACAGTGACGATAATCTCCGCCGGAGCGGAAGGTAAACAGCCGTGAAAATCTAAAAATACAGCAGAAGGACGAAAAATATTTACCATCATGCGCTGGGAAAATTTTGGAAATACCATCCTCTCATTCGCCTGGAACCTTCAGCACCACCACCACCCCTCACCCCGACCCCAACGTCAGTCTATATTGACTGACGGTCGTTTTCGTAATTCCGTGCGATTTTCCACCAGTATTTGGGGATTATTCAAATTTACCACACCGAAATTTCCTCGTTTCGTGGGTTGGCTGGTTACCCCCTGGCAAAACGCAAGTTGCGCTTTTTATCGATCCCTGATCCCCTTGTTAGGTCCTCCTCTCTCAGAGGATCAGAGGAAAGAGAGGTCGGTGGCAAGACGAATGTGAAAACTGTTTAGAGTCGTTTTATCGGCTAGTCATCAAGCGTTAAAGCCGGAAAAGCTGGTGCTGAGGCACACGGGCAGCAGTACCCGTAAGCCGGTTCCCTCGCTCGTTTGCGAGACGGCAATGACGATGACGACGACGACGACGGCGACGTTGACGCTGGCGTCAAGATCCGGAAGAAATGGAAGAGCTTTATCGATATGGCCAAATTTACGATACACGGGGTTCGGTCGATGGTTTCCTACCACTCCGCCCCCAAATCCCGACCACGAGTGGTTCCTTGGTCGATTTCCACCGTGGCGTGTGAGGCGGATGAAGATTTTACGAGTCGGCGATGATGAGGCGGTGCGAAATATTTTACGATTATCTCGGCTCGGTGAAGTAATATTTTGCCGCGCACAAGCCCTCTCTCTCGCTCTGTGCCTGAAAAGCGTGATGAAATTGATTCGCGATTAAGTGCAAATTCTCTTGGGCGAATAGTTTCGGCTTCGCAGATCATTTCGGAACGTTTTGTGGCGTGTGCCCAAAGTGGGAGACATTGACACATTTCGGCAGGCAGCATCACTTGTCTATCAATTAACGTAATTTCGGGGCGTCAATCAGTACGCGAGTGTGGTCGTAGTCGTCGAATTAGCGCAGTATCGGATCCTCGATTTTCGTTAATTTGAACGACAGTCATTTGACAGTGGAGAATCGATTCGCTCTATAATTGGTTGATTTGATATGTCATCTGAGAATGATCCAACTGTCTACATGGCCGCTGACTGGTTCATTTTCATTATCGTCTTTGTCATCCGGTGTGGGGACACAGAGGAAGTGGTGGTGGAATCCAGGAATTCTATATCAGCCAAGCCGACAATTTTCTGCACAAATATGATATCTCTTATTGTATACGTCAGCAAAATGGGTCTCTCTGGAATTGTTTTTCCAAAGGGGGTGAAAGTAGGGTACCTTCAGTTGGAACCCAAACTCCGATTGTGTTAAGGGTGGAGCAGAGAATGCGAGAATGTGTGCGCCTTGTTATCAGTTTCTCCCACAAAAGTCCGGGTCGAGCGTTGGGATTGGGATCAGGAGCAGTTATATTGGAATGATATGTTCCAATAAGATTCCATGAGTGAATTGTGGTGTCAGAAATAACACCTACGACAGAAAATGCTTCAAAGGAAACGTCGACTGCTGCAGGAAGAAATGTTGAGGTATATTACAATTGAAATAATTTACGTTGACGAGCCATAATTTGCTGGGTGTGTGATTAAACTAGTTCGTTATTTTCTTGCAACTCGATATCTGGAAGACTGGAAACTGTTGCGACAGACGTTGGCTGTGGTTTGAAACCTGTGTCTTGTAGAATTGCTGCAATCCTGATAGGACTGACTGCAACCGCTCATTCCAATTTGGATCAAGCGAATTGATTACATTGGAATTGGAATAAAATATTTCAAATCATTCATACAGGATGTTTTCTATGTTGTTTTCATGTTTCAATATACTGAAATTGATCAAATATCAAATATTTGATGTTATACATATTGCGGTTTATTTTAACCCATATAAAAAGTAAGGAAAAACAACATTCCTGGCTTAAAAAAAAAGATTCAATCAAAGGGCAGAAGCAATTGAGCGACGTTCGTATGAGGCATAGATTTTTCGTTTCTTCATATCATCCACAGGTCGTCGAATACCGAGCCGGGATTCCACCCTTAATACTGTTAGAAAACGTATCATAAGTGGACTCAACGCTTCAAGACGGTGATTGTGGCGATAGAAACCGGCATAAACGGAATGATGCCTTCGTAGCACAAATTACGGAGGATTATTTATTCAAGATGATTGAGCGAGAGATAAAACGTACCCTGTTTAGTTTGTGAGAACCAACATGTGATCCACAAATAGTTCGAATTAGAGATGAGCAAAACGGTTCACTTTAATGAACCGTTCAGTGACCAAGCGTTCACTTAAGTGAACTAGTTCTTTTGAGCAGTTCACTCACTCTTTCGTACATTAGAGGGATATGCCAGAGCAAGTATAAAAAAGTGTGAGATATTATTTTTTAAATTTTCATTCATAAAATGCTGTTTGTTATCAATAATTAGATGTCCATATTTTGTTAAAAATATCTTAGCAGAATAGAAAATCAAACTATGATTTTGAAATTTTGATTTAGCTTGAGCCGTGAGACATTTTTTTCAGCACAAACTAGCGTTGCGCTGCCTTTTTTCAATGTTTTGCAATAACTGCTATAGCAAAACTGTACCAAAACGAGAAAGACTTTCTCGAAATTATCGAGCACAATATGGTATAATATAAAAAATTTCATATCAGCGACACAAATTTTTATTTACTGCTGAAAAATACTGTTTGAATCGTTTCGCTTTCAACTGTATTTTTTGTGAGGTATATTTGAATATCTTACTGAAATGTTTATCCTCAAATTAAAACTTTATTTGATAAATAATCGAACAATCCAATTTAAGAACCATCGTATTCTTAAATATTGCATTTTATTATGAAAACGACAATACCGACATCTTATTTTTGTTATTTCATGGAGCTATCGTTTGTTACCATTCGTTAATTTGAGGACTATTTGCTTTGCAGCAGTATTTGTCTATCACTCGTTCACTCGCCTTCCTCTAGTACACCGATCACCATTCACAGTTTGTTCTGAACTGTAAACACAGTTCCGCCAGCGGTCAGTTCGTTCTGAACTGTATACACAGTTCCTCCAGCGGTCATCGTGAACAGTTCGTTCTGAACTGCATACACAGTTCATCTTTCACCGTACAGTTCGTTCTGAACTGAACTGTATACACAGTTCAGCCAGCGGTCTTCGTACACAGTTCGTTCTGAACTGGGTAAGCAGTTCATGTGAACTGTTGCCCAGTAAAAAAGAACGACCGTTCGTTCACTCTTTTTGGTGTACTAGTTCTTTTGAACAGTTCATGAACGGTTTGCCCATCTCTAGTTGGAATAGATCCGTCTCTTTCGGTCGCATGATCAATGATCGCGCTATCGCGGTTATAGATTTAGGGATTATCGGAGATTTTTTGTGATCTCTTCTCTCGCAATATAGTTGTGTTGAATTCTGCCGGTCGTCACACAAGTCAGTCGAATAAAGTATCTGTTCTATTTCAGTCATCCAGTTTAAATGGACACGGAATATATTGGTCGTGGATTTTACGGAAGTTTTTAACTTTAAAGGAGTTGAAAGTTTAATTTCTAAAATTCGTCCGAATCCGAGTATAGTGGCAGAAACACAAGACTTATGTAAAAATTATTGCATTGGCATCATCATGGGCCATTTCAAAATGCATCAATGCCATGGGATTGTTTCAGAAGCAGATCAAGTGGCTGCCGTACGGGTTAAAACCGATAATAAACGACTTTGGTTGTTTTGAAACGGTTTTATTTAGCTTGCCCTGTAATCTATTTGTATGTTTGTATGTTTGTATGTTTGAATGTTTGTAACATGTTTGTCTGTAGCGCTGACCCACACCAATAGAAATTTGACCCCCATTCTGTTGACCGATTAATCTGAAATTTGGAACACACCTTTATGTCTGTAGTCATTATAAAACTGTGTATTTCATGATCTTGAAAATCCAAGATGGTGGCCGCTACAAAATGCATATTTTCTTAAAACCTCATCGATATGAGTTTTCCAAAACCCCATCAATATGTGTATCAAATGAAAGGGCTTGACTAGTAGAATACAGTTTTTTTATGAAAAATGCAAATCCAAAATGGCCGCTACCACAAATTGGCGTCATATATATATTTTTTCAAAACTCTATCAATATGGGTCAAATGAAAGGGCTTGATTGGTAGAACACAGTTATTTATGAAAAATGCAAATCCAAAATGGCTGCCACTACAAAATGGCGGACTTCATATTTTGTCAAAACCCGATTCATATGGGTATCAAACGAAAGGGCTTAAATAGCTGGTCACAGTAGATCATGCAAAAACCAAATCCAACATGGCCGCAATCACAAAATAGCAAATTACTTTATTAAACGGTTTAATTTAGCTTGAACTGTTTGTATGTCTGTAGGGTTTTCCCATATTAATAAAAATTTGACCAATAGGAACTGACCGAATTTGTAAAACACCTTTATCTCTGCTGTCATTTTAAAACTGCATCTTGAAAAATCCAACTTGGCCGCCGCTACAAAATAGCTGATTCCATATCATCTCAAAGAAAGGTTGATTGAGGTATGTGTATCAAACAAACGAACTTGACTTGGAGAACACAATATGTATTTTCTGCGATCCACTCAATATCAGTATCAAGTGAAATTTTTTGACTGATAGAATACAGTACAATGCTTTTATTGTAGAGAAATATTCTAATGAAACAGATAATATACTAAAAACTAGAACATAAAATAATTAAAAAAAACTTTTGAAGTTAAACGGTTTAATTGTGATTAAACATAATAATGTACTAAAAGCTGAAAAATAATTAGGCAAGTAGCAGTTAGCAGTTATCACACCTCTCCTTCATAAGTCTAGGGTATTGATAAGACTAAAATAAAATCGTGGGGCACGTTGGATTTCCATTATCCACAATTAGCGACTTCATCATATGTCCCACAATTGTATTGGTAGATCACATTTAAAGAAATAAAAAAAAATCGGATTGAAAGCCTTTTTTTTAAACATATTGCTTTCGTGAGAAAACAAATTTTAATTGATTGAACATGACTAACGAATGATTTGTGGATACAAGATCATCTCAGCTCGTAAAAATAGTATTTTTAATGAAAAAAAAGGATTTTAAGGGAAAATGAGGAGGAAGGAAAAACTGCACTATGCATGTTTTTTTTTATTTTTTTTTATCCCATTTATTTATTTCAGGCTCATTAGCATTTTAGCTGTAACAGAGCCGAATTTTAATCGTGTACATGTCATATGGTTAACATATCTATAATTATAGCACATTACATTACACAGTTGCCATTCGCCAGTATTCCTTCTATACCATTGCATATGGTACATTTACACAGTAGCCATTTAGGCGTAAGAGTATTCTGTATTGTATTTTTCTTCCATTATCCAGTTAGACCACCGGACAGCGGAGAAAGTTGATTGATCATTGTTGAGCTATTTATAGAACAGCAGCCCGATGTGTCTTGCAGAGCAGAGCAGTTGTATGGATGAATCGATCTAATTTCGACCGTGGATCGATCTCCATCGCTGATGATTGTTGCGTGGACGTAGCTATTCTGTAACAACCCAAAGATGGTCAATGAGGGTCCTGAGTTTTGAACTCACGATCGATCGCTTACTAAGCGAACGCGCAACCAATGTGGCTACGGAGACCCCCGACTATGCATGTTGTACATTATTAAATTGCATTCAGAAACAAAAGACTTGGCGTGATAGATCTGCATGTCAGCAGAGAACCAATTGACGGTTTGCTGCATCGAAAGCACAATTTAATGATCTCTCTTACTATTCTTTTTTCACATGGGAATGATGATGCACGATGATCAGCTACGATTGATTTCACAAATAAATTGTGCCCGCCGATACGTTTGATGCTCGCTATTGACTGCATGATTTAGGAAGGACAGAAATGTATGAAAAAATTGTAAGGGGTTGTATCTAGGACACGACCGCATATTTTCGACGTAGAACTTCGCAGTTACATTATGCAAACCACTTGTTCAGGTACATTCAGGTACACTTCAGGTACATTAATTTTGAAGTCCGTGATAGGGAATCACAGCTCAACAGGAAAAAAAACCCTGACTTGCAGAGCGGATTTCGACAGGTACATCGATTTTGAAGTATGTGTTGGGGAAACCGCAAATCGGACCAATCAGAACTTGGCAGCTAGGGCGTTTAGATAACGCTTGGCATTTTACAGTTGTTCAATTGTTCATCACATGAAAAATAACATTTTATTAATTGTGATAGACGCATAGAAATATATCCTATCAAATGATGCAAACATCTCTCCGATCTTTCCGAAATGTTCGAGTTATAATCATTCGAAATACGGGTAGGGTTAGCACACAATTCGGGATAACAAATGTATGGGAAAAAAAGAAGTTCTTTCAGTTTTCATGAATTGAAACCGTTTAGAGATTAACGAATTGTAATGTATAGCATATCAAACAAATCTTAAAAAAATTCCGATTCGATTGGTATGCATTGGTATCATAAGAATTCGTTCACAGTGAAAACAGTTATTAACGTTAACTTTATTTCATAAAAACGTGACTGTTTTTTGATTTGGCATCCTTCCTGAAAGACGCAGTTTTACGTCAAAAATTGGAATCTTTTTTTTAATTAATTCGACCTACTTTGTGACTGGAAAATCATGATTAATAGCGTATAAAACAAATTTGAGTTCAAACAACTTCCGATTCGATAGATATGCAAATCATCGAGAGCTGCTCGCAGCAAAAATAGTTGTTAATGTTAAGGATATTTCATCAAACTTGCCTTTTTTATTAGGTACCATCAAATGAATGTGTAGTCTTACGTTCTACGTTTGATTATTCAAAAATAACATACAGATGGCAAAATTAGAGTAATTTTATGTCACCAAGCGGACGATTAATTTGTACATCTTCAACCTTCTCGAAGAAGAACACTGTGAAATAGTCGGCAATACGTTCCGATAATCCCGTTCGATTTCTTTTTATTTAAAAAAAGCAATCATCTCATAATCGAATGAATGATTTATTCAGTTTTTTCGCATTTTCCCTTGTTATTAGTTGCACGTTTTCTCTTGCAAACGTCACTTAGTTATCAGAAAATACAATATATCAAAAACGATAAAAAATAGTTTTGCATAAATCTTGAAACAATTTAAACATTTCATTGGATATCATGCAACATGACAGCAATGTGAGCTTTGCGATCCCATTTTTCGTACAAATTTTCAAATCGTGAACATTTCTGAACATATTGCGTTGCTGGATCCGATTGATGTTGAACGGGACGTTAAATTTGCATTGAGATCACGTTACGCATTAAAATGAGCAGTAACATTGCGTCGCGTTTGAAAAGATACTAGTCTAATCAAACTAAAAAATACACGCCTAATGACAAGATATTTTTTATGAATTCTTCACAAAGACACGAAATAATGGTTGTTTAAATTAGAATTAAATTTAATATGAAATAAATTATATTTCATTTTTAAAAATTCACTACCATATGATGACAAAAAAGTGCATGCGGAAGAAGAGCTAACAACTCCGAGGCAGGTGCATTTTTCCATTTTACCAATCAATCACTCTACAAACATTGAACAAATCCAACCGAAACGGGTATTCTGTTTCTACGACGCCAAATTTTCCCTCCCCAGAATCGTTCATGTTCTTACCGCTTACCAACATTTGGACTGTGCATCGAAGAACTCCCGAGTCTGGCGATGCACTCAAGTGCAACAATATTGATTTCCTTTCTGCAAAAGTCACATCTGACTGGCGGTGCGGTTTCGTGTTTCGACAGCCCGTTCTGGTCCGATTGCTTTCGGGGTGCTCCCCCGGATGGAAAACGCTTTTCCATCCATCGCACACGACCGAACAACATTGCAGTCGTGTTCTTTCCCGCCACCCCCCGCGATGAGATGGACAAATTGGTCTTCGGTGGATTGGACCATGCCGGCGATCTCGCTTACCTGGAAGAAAAACAGAATAACACCAAAATTGGTTAGCATTATTTTCATCAATTTATTTAAATCAGTTGTTTTTCTGTTTTCGCCAGCGTCGGCAGATTGACGAACCGCCGCTGGCAGCGCATTAAAATTCATTGGGGTGTGTGCAGCACTGTACCTTCCGGAGGGAAAGCGGGAAGGACGGAGAATAATTTACGAAGAATTTCAATCATCCCAAAATTTGCGGTCAAGTGGAGCGAATCCTCAGCGGTCCCAGTCAGAGTCAGGGAGGGAGCATAATTTATCTCGCCCGACCAGGCGCACAGATTTGCCTTTGATCCATCAATTCCGCAACGTTACGCGCGCCGTCATCGATCCTTCCGGCTAATGACGAATGAAACAAAACAGCAAAGAAGAAAAAAAGGAATGCGGCGCGATCTGCACACGACCGGGAACCAAGCAGATTGGGCACGAATGCTGTGCCAGCAGATGAAATGTGGTGTGTACTTGGCTGGAGTTTTTTTGACGTAGGATTACGTCTTTCGGGAACATATTGGGGTACAAATTGAAAAACAAAAATCGATCGCATCGTGAAAAAAGTCCGCTTGTTGCTCAGTCATTTCATAATGAGTTGATGAGATTTTTGCATCAAACGATTTCGGCACAATTTTTCACCTTGAATAAAATAATATGTATCATGTAACTAACAATCGAACAATTGAAAAATATCAACCCCTATCCAAATGGTCCTGACTGGTCGAAATTGACGTCATTTCTTTTTCGCGCCTGTATCGATTCTTTCGTTTCCCGACAAGTTAAATATTTGCATCGTGAGGGAATGGGAGGCGCCTATTTCGCACATACCAACTGATATAGAAGGACGTAGCATTCGTGGATTTCTCATTCTCGTTCAACGCTCAGATCGGCAAGCATTTGGGTTTCTAGTGTACCTTGCTGGTATTTTTAACATCAATCAAAACGACTGGAAGCGGCAAAGGAAGCAAAGGAGAGGAGCGAAGCGCATCGGAAACAATTTTTGTTGGTTTTAGTGTGCATTGCTGGTACTCCTCTTCACATCAACCAATGCGATTGGGTGCGCAAAGGAGGCAAAGGAGGCAAAGGACTCGGTAAAGGAAGAGCGTATCGCATGGTTCTTCATGACAACATCCAGGGTATCAAACTCGCTATCCGTCGTTTAGCTCGCCGTGGTGGTGTCAACGAAAACTTCAGAAAGCCGAAGACGCCAAAGCAGAAATAAGCAGCAGCGGCTCCGAAAAACACTACCGCTGCCAAAAAACCAATTGTGAATTGTTGGTTTTGGTGTTCTATAAAGTTTTACGCGAGTAAATATGTCCACGCGAGTATATAAGTTCACGCAATATGAGCGCCGATCCCGTAAACGTGCATCGGAGCTGAAACAACTTTCTATCATTGATGCCGAAAGCTCGATTGTAACACTGGTGGAGTGAACAAAAAATAACCAACAACCAAACAAAACGGCCTTTTTCAGGGCCACCAGATCGTTACCAATAACAATATAGTTTTTCAAACATATCCAAAATCAGCGTGCCTAACGTAAACTTACGTCAACTTTGCGGTCGTGTCTCGGACACAATCCCTGTTTTTTTGTTTTTGTTTTCGCGTCGGCATGCAACGAAAAGTTAACATCAGCATTTAAAGCGCCGTGGGAGAGCGCAAAACAAGGAGAGAGATTTTGTGCGATTCTTGTCAAGACTTTTGGGAAAGTAGAAGCTATGAAGATGCAACATAAGCGATTATCGTATAATGAGAAACAATATTGTTGAATTAGGGATTTAAGCCCGAGGCAATGCCTGGAAGGTAAACTGAATGCTGATGATGGAAACAAATTCGATAACTGATATTCTCCTATTTTCTGAATGGCACAAACGGATTTGTAGAAGAGCTTCGCTTTTTCAATGTTATAGGGCAGAGTTGGTCCTAAACCAATACTCTGAATTGTGAAGACCGTAAATACCTAAAATATCAGTTTTTTTTTGTTACTTCAGCATATAAATGTATAGTAAGTCTTTGTCTCTTTTACTATGTTTTCTATCAGATGTTGTGGTTCATGAGTATAATGAAAGATAAATACAGAGACCAAATCAGAAGTACATTTTTCGACGTTTAAAATGTCACGCTTTCTTGGTAATTAATGCTTCATTCTTTGTTACAATTGACCATCACATCGGAATGGATCAACCGATGGAAGAAAATAGTTGAACAGCATCAATTACCTGACCGCCTTTCACTTGTATCTGACTGTATAGAAAAATCGAATCGCTTCCGGCGAGGAATCGGTTCGAATCTCAGTTGGTCATACACTCCATAGTTAACTCGCTGGGCCCGGAACGGAAATGAGTCCCCCACGGCTGCAACCAAGCGGATGCGGATACAATGGATGCAGAAGAAGAACGGCAATCAGGATAATTAAAATCGGTTCATATCTCCCAAGCAGACTCGAGAACTGAATTCGCAGAAGTTCATTGCTTTTCATTTTCGCCAAGGTTCGACCTTTCCAGCACCATCATCGGCTCCACTACCACCGGCGGCTGGCAGCAGCTGCGACTGCAATGATAAGAACTTCGACCCCAGGATGGGTGATGATCCCGAACAGAGCTGAATAATTAAATCCCCGAACTGAATCGAATCATCGCCACCATCCGGTCGGTTTGGCGCTCAGCATGGTTCTGGCCGAATTTGGAATGCAAAATATTCACTGTGTTTGGAAACTTGTATACCTGGTTATATTGTTGGCACCTTCTGGACGCTGCATATTTTCCCACGTGAAATAGCTGGGATAAAAATTACAGCGGAGTATTCCCTTCGTTATCTATTGTTATCTGCTGCTGCCGTGCAATTTTACGACTTGAATTTCGACGAAACGTCTGACTTGCTGTCAACTATTCTGTATTGTTACGTCAGTACTGAAAGATTCTCTTAATTTGCTGGATATCCAACCCTGTAAGCTTTCGTCCACCACACTAAAGAACCAGGGATCTAGCTTTAGCTCCTGTGTAAGCTGTGAACGCTCTATTTTTCCACTTCCGCATCGCGTGCAACCAACGACGACCCATTGCTATCCGCTGTAACCCTTTATTCTACCTCCTACCTCCAAGGCACCCACTCACTCACCCTGTACCATTGTGAAAAACGGTATTTGCATTTCTATGTTATCCAATTTGACTTTGAAATATCTCGCTCGTTTTGCAAACTAACCCATTTGGAAGCCCCCTCCGACTTCCATCCTAGACTAGTCTAGTCAGATACGAGCAACTGATAAATGAAGCTGCTTGCACGCACACACAGACACACATCCAAACGAAGAATGAGATTGTATCATGTCCGTGTGATATGCGACGATAAAAGGAGGAAGATTTTTATTTTACATAAACATAATTGAAGCGATTCGAGCTCCTCTCCGTGGTGTGTAGCATTACTGTTTATTACTGCCAGCGCGGGCTTTGTTCGTGTTCCGCTTGTCCCTATATGGGGCCTTCCCTTGCTCGCGAAGTGGATTTTAAAACTTGATTTGCAGCTCTGATGGAAAATGAAATGAGGAATTTAATTTCGCGCGTCGCATTAGATTGGGGAGTTTTGTATTATCCCATGCGTGATCATTCCAAATTAACAAAGGTTGTAGACATGTTGTAACAATTTAAACAACGTAAAAGGTATTTGAAGTTGATTTGATTATCATCTAAATATATACAGTGATTCGAGTAGCATTAGAATTACATTAGATAATAATTGATTGAGCAAATCGTTTTTTTTAATAATTTGTATTGTATTTTAATCGCCAACATCACCTTTGCATTTGCAACTCTAATAAAAAAGATCAATAATTTCCTATTTTAACGATAGCTCTGTGTGTTCATTGCTATGATTCTACATAGAGATGGGCAAAACGGTTCATCTCAGTGAGCGGCTCAGAGCCGTGCACTCAATGAAAAGAGCCGTTCGACGACTCTTTTCAAAAACTGGGTTTTCGGATATGTAAAGAATGGAAGACGTAAAAAATAAGGTTCAAAACAATAATCAGTGCAGAGAATAGTGAAAATATTACTTTACTGGCAGTTTTCTCTGATATGTTTCCATCACAAGAATCTTCTCTCCTTTCTTATTCATAAACATTATCTTTTCAATGTTATCTGATTAAGGTCTACTACATCTTTTACTGAAAACTTATCCTGCTTTCGGAAAAAAATTCGCTCACATGGTAATGAAGTCGCTGGAATATATAATATTTTTTTCAAAATATATAAAAATATATAAATATATTGTAGCAGTGTTTTGGATCATGTGAGGATCGAAAGTTGCCAACCATACATCAAACCTTTTCCATACAGATGATCGCGTGGTAGTTTCGTAGGCGTGTATTTGTAAATCACTTTACCAGCTCCGAAATCAAATTATTACAGAGCTCTTTTATAATCACTAGAATTGCTTTCTATTGATCCATATAATGTTGATCATGTCGTATTATCAGTCGGGAGAGTATAGCAGTTTTCGATAACGACACAGTTTCCTCTACGTTTTATATCCCAAACTTTTTTAAAATGTTTCGAATGGAATGTTTTCATGATTAACTGTATTATATTAGCCAAATCATGTGTTTATCTTTGATTGCTCACCGCATCCATGTAAAAATGCTATTTTCGGGAAGTAATTTGTCAATTAAAAACGAACATTTTTGTAGAGTTCCCGCCAAATATGAGGTTATTGTGATAGCGTGGAGTGAATGTTAGTGAAATCACCGTTTTACCGTTACGAAGTTGATGTTTCGAAGGCTCTCAGTGTCGGTGTGCATGTTGTGAGATAATAATCGCCAATTAATCGAAATTTCACCGGAAATGTTACTGCTTTTGAGAACTAAGTAAACGACTGCTCCTTGGACCTTTCTACCACATGAATAATCGAAATAAGCCACGATATAATTGCCATCTGTTAAAAACCAACCAGTTGAATGATTTCATGAGAATTTTGGCTCAAATTATCATGCAACCGTGAGTACTTTGAACATTGTGCTATATCTTCCATATACATTCCATATTGAATGCAAATAATTACGACACGATATTTTGCTTGCCAATACAGATATACTTCGCCTACTGCTAAACCTCTATATGTACCTCATTGTTTGATACCCATATTGATGAGGTTTTGACGAAATTTGGTGTCTGCCATTTGGAACGGCCGCCATCTTGGATTTCCATTTTTCATAAATAACTGTGTCCTACTAGTCAAGTCGTTTCATTAGATACCTATATTTATGGGGTTTTGAGAAAATATGTGATCCGCCAAAATTTGCACACATACTAAAAAAAATAAAATAAAATAAATAAAATCGCTTAAAAAGCAGCATGGGAAACATAACTTTCTTCCGCACTGCCGCAGGCCACGGTTCTTCAGAACGAGCGTACGATTCAAAGAAACACGGTTCTTTTATGAACCGCAGTTCTTTTAAAATGAGACTCCTTAAATGTACGACTCTTAAATGAATCGCGGTTCAAAAAACACCCACGGTTCATTCAAGAGCCGTATATTTAAGAGCCGTTCATTTGAGAGCCGTGGTTCATTTTTTAAGAACCGTGGACGATCTTTCTGACAAACCAGCGTCAAGCCCGAGACCATGTAAACTCATAATTATTGATTGTATTTGTTTTTTAGAGTTTACATGGTCTCGGGACCAAGAGTGCCATATTTTTTATATATTTTCTTGAAAGCTGAGGTTTTTTTTGCATAACATATCTCAAAATTAGTGATGTGTTTGAGTTATTATTTTTTAAAGTTTAGATGTTTTGGTTGCAATAGCTTAATAGTTTAAAATGGATTTCCCATGTTCTTATATTGTGTTCAAATAAGAACATGGGAAATCCATTTTTTGTGTAATATTTCTTCAAAAAAGATTAGCTCATTGGATTCAATTTAATATATCGACCGTCTGGGTCCAGTGGTTCAAGAGTTATGAATTTTTGATAAAAGGCAGTTTTGAAAAAAAGGGGAAAATTTTTGATTTTCTGGGCCATCGGTTAATTTTGAAAAAAAACATAACATAAAAAAAGAAAAGAAACACATCTCTGATTTTTTGTTATATTATGTAAAAAATCCTCAACTTCCAAGGAAAAACATAAAAAATATAGCGCCATTTGTCCCGAGACCATGTAACTATAATAAACAAATACAATCAAAAACAAATACCAAGTGCTCCCGTGGCCGAGTGGTTAGCGTCATAACTAACATGCCGGGTGTTCGGGTTCGATTCTCGTTCTGGTCGGGGGAATTTTTCGTCAAAGAAATTTCCTCCGACTTGCACTGTGATCACGCGTATTCTAGAGCTTGCCACTCAGAATGCATTCAAGGCGTGTTATTTGGCATAGAAATCTCAACTAAGTACTAATAAAAATGACGCAAGTAATACTACGTTGAGACGGCGAAGTTCATCTAGGAACGTTAGTGCCATTGAAGAAGAAGAAGAATCAAAAACTACGAAAACAATATTCGAATTTTTAGCAAGCGTGGTATTTTTTCAAGAAAGGATATTGACTTTAATTTGATAAGTCGATAATCGGGTCCATATTTTGCGATAAAGAACGAAACTACTAATTTTGACGAAAAACTGAGGAAAAAACCGCTATATCGGTTTGACATGGAATGACTGTATTATAACATAACATTTTAGAGTCAAATGAAATCTAAGAATTATTTTTTTCCAATAGAAATGTTGGTAGCCTTAAGAAGAGCAGATGATATGCGTGGCTTTGTCACTTGGGATGCATCGGAACCCAAACTAAACCGTTGATATTCCGACATAAATGCGAAAAACTCGGCACATTCCGAATTTTATATATCGAAATACACTCCGTTCCATAACTATAGAACCATTTAGTTTTCTTGATCTTCTAGAGATGCAAAAGAGATCGGTCGAATCGATAAAATGATGTACAATGACTTCGTTTATAAAACTATGTTTATAATCTTAATTATCATGGTCAGGGACGATACACTCAAGGAAAACCAGAGTGCCGGTATTTCATAACTATAGAACAAGATGTTACCTTTCTTTTACAATTATTACTTCTTCACAAATTAGCGTCCATTTTTCATAAATTACAAGTTTAAAAAACATAGGTATTCTTTGTTCTCAATTAGCTCAAATAATCGATCCGGTTTGTTTGAAGGATAGCTGCGGAATGTTGGAATTTCTATCTCGTGAAATCGCTCGTTTAACTTATTTTTCTATTGTTTCTCACCTGAGCAATACAATCAAGGTAGAAAAGCTGATATCGTAGATGATGTTAATTACTGAGCGATTCCTAATGAAATCGACAAATGATAAAACATGAGTATTTTTGATTCGAACGAAAGTTTGTATTCCGTTTGGATTGGAGGAAATGTGAATTTTCCACAGCACTTGAGAATTTTTTGACTCAAGTGCAACTTTTGAGAAAAGTGTATCGATTTTAGTAAAAGAAATCTTTGATAATTTACATCTCAAAAACTATGAGTCGTATCGAAATAGTGTCTTAGAAAGAGTTATAGATTAATGATGTCCGAACATGAAAAAATATACACTGAGAAAAAAATTGGTACTTTTTATTATTAACAAAAAAAAAATATTTGAAATATCCAAAATACATATTTTTTAATTCTTTTCATATAAAATAGAAGTCATGTGGAAAAATTAAAAAATGGGAACAAGATGTTAAAACTATTTTTGACGAACTTTGTGGAACATCGATTTTTTATGAATTTTCGAAACTTCGAATTTTTGAGTGTTAACAATTATTTTTAGCCTCGATTTAGTACGTACGATTTTTAGTACGTTACCTCGATATAACGTACACATTTCCAAAGTGCAAAGGAAAAAAATTCCAATATTTTTTTCCTGATAGAACAATGAATTATCTTTATTGTGATGCTAAAACAAGTTTTGTACCTTCAATCAATCCTGAAATACAGCTGGTTTTGTAATTCCGGATTCTAAATGAATCAAGCTTTAATCAACAGTACGAAGGGAAACATCATGAGAAAGGCTGGCTTCGTCTTCTGATTGAAGTTATTCATTAACTTTACTAAAACCGCAACGAAATAATGTATTATAGACTCCGTTTGTGAGTACTTTATTATGCTTCAATATAACGTACAATTCGATACAACGTACAATTTTGAAAGTGAAATGTACGTTATATCGAAGTTTACCTGTATCCTTCTAAGTGCAGCCATTCTCGATATATTGGGTTGGGGAAAAAGAAATGTCGTATATTGTCAATATATGGCAAAACTTAAACATATCTTGTATTGTACTTATCGCATCGAGTCATACTAAGCGGCTATTTAAAGACGACAATCTGTGCTACAAGTGTCGTTTGACAGTGTTGTGATTGTCCTTTTCAGTCTCAAGTTATAGCGCGTCAAAGATGGAGTCCACCAAGCAAGAAATTCGCCATATTTTACGTTTATACTACCTGCGAAGTAAAACTGCAACGAAGGCGGCCGAAAAAAATCGTGTAGTTTATGGACCCGGTACTGTAACGATTCGCACAGCACAGTGTTGGCTTGATCGATTTCGTTCTGGTGCTACTAGGCTGTCGAAGATACAACCCGTACTGGTAGGCCAATCGTCGTGGAAACCGATAAAATCGTTGAAATCATCCAAGTAGACCGGCATGTGAGCACTCCCTAGATTGGCCAGGAACTGGGTATAGACCATAAAACCGTTTGGAACCATTTGCAGAAGATTGAGTTCCAAAAAAAGCTGGATATATGGATGCCACACGAGTTGACGCAAAAAAATCTATTAGACCGAATCAACGCCTGCGATGCACTGCTGAAACGGAACGAATTCGACCCATTTTTGAAGATGATGGTGACTGGTGATGAAAAGTGGGTCACGTATGACAACCTGAAGCGAAAAAAGTCGTGGTCGAAGCGCGGTTAGCCGGCCCAAACCATCGCCAAGTCAGGATTGACGGCCAGGAAGGTTTTGCTGTGTGTTTGGTGGGATTGGAAGGGAATCATCCACTATGAGCCGCTCAACTATGGCCAGACCCTCAACTCGGTTCTCTACTGTGAGCAGCTTGACCGTTTGAAGCAGGCGATTGACCAGAAGCGGCCAGAAATGATCAATAGGAATGGTGTTGTTTTCCACCAGGACAACGCTCGACCTCACACATCTTTGATGACCCGCCAGAAGCTACGGGAACTCGGATGGGATGTCCTATTGTACCCACCGTAAAACTGGCTGTCTGAGTTTTTTGCAAATAAGGAGGGAGGGGGGGGGGTTTATAAGGGGGGGATAATCTAAATGTCAACAAGTTTGAGAACAAAACGGCGCATATTTGACTTAAATGGGATAATTTTAAGTATGTTAAATAAAGCGTCAAATTTCGATCAGAAGTACGACATTTCTTTTTCCCCAACCCTATATTTAAAAAAAAAATTTCTCAATTTTAATTTTTTTTAGAAATTTATATGTGTATTTTTTATTTTTTTTAATTTTTTTCGTATAAAATAGAAGCAACGTAGAAAATTTAAAAAATGAGTCCAAGATGGTAAAACTATTTTTGACGAACTTTGTGGAACATCGAATTTTTTTTATGAATTTTCGAAACATGGAAGTTTTGTATGTTAACTATCATTTTTGTATATCGGCACAAATTATGAATTTTGATGTGATTTAAAACAAAAAAGTTTTTTATTAATCTCCTTCTACATGCAGCCATTCTTGAGATATTCAAAAAAATATTTCTAATTTATTGTCTTTTTTTGTAGTAAATAGGCTCTTTTAATATGTAGTAAATAGGCTATTTAATATATTTAATATGGCCTTCGACACTATCAATAATGACATTTTACTAAAGAAATTCGATAAATATGGCATAAGAGGTATTGCTAACAGCATTACTCGTAGCTATTTGAAGGACAGAAGCCAATATTCCAATATAATGGAGAAATTAGCTCTAGAAAGAAAATAAGTATTGAAGTGCCACAGGGAAGCAACATTGGCCCTTTACTCTTTCTTCTTTATATAAATGATTTAAGCCAAATAAACCTCACTGGTACTCCCAGGCTGTTTGCCGATAGCACAGCTATATTTTATCCGCATTCAAACTTGAATACAATCATGTCAAACATGAATAAGGATTTACGATTGCTTCAGGATTATTTCTCAGTTAATCTTCTCTCGCTGAGCTTACAAAAAACTAAGTACATGATCTTTCTCTCACCGAGAAAAGTACTTCCTCAAGCATCAGTTTTAGCTATGAACGCCGACATAATTGAAAAAGTTGACTCATTCAAATACCTGGGGGTCTATCTAGACTATACCTTTTCTTGGGATGTCCACATAAACAAGGTCGCAAGTAAAACAGCTTCTGTGTGTGGAATTTTAAGACGTGTCAGTACTTTTCTCTTTCGATATGCCATGCTCCCTCTGTATTTTGCCCATATCCACTCACACTTGAGTTATTCGATCGTAACATGGGGTAGAGCTAGTAAATCAAAGCTAAAGAAACTCCAGACTTTACAAAACCGGTCCCTCAAAATTATTTTCAAATTTCCATACTCGGACTCATCCCGCAAAATATTGCCAATATGAGGTTTGGGTGAGGAACAAACAGTGATAATGGTTCACCACATTCTACACAATCCAGGAATGCTACACAATATAAATATTGATACGTCTCTTCGGATTCAGGCCACCAGACAAGCCTACCACTTTGCAAGATCCCGTACGCATTCCAATTTCGGTCAAAAACGGCTATCCTTTATAGGTCCGACAAGATATAACAACCTACCACGCGACATTCAACAAGTTACGAACATTTTAACCTTAAAAACTAAGATCAACTGTTTTCTGGAAGAACAAATTGCGCAATTATGAATTGAATATATAATTATGTTTTATCATTGAAGGGTGTGTCACATCAAATTGCATCACGGAAAAAACGCTGTAGAAATTTAATTTTTAGGAATTATATCTTCAGCTTTGGTTTTATAATCAGATAAGAGTGTATAGATCACGTTGGCCATGCTTCACTGTCAATTTTTCGTAAATTTGGAAAAATGTCGTCGAACGAAAAAGAGCGTCGTGAATTAATCTTGTACACTCATTTCGAGAATCCGGAGTTGTCACATCGGGACATCGGTAAGATGCTGGGAATCGTCCAATCCACGGTCAGCAGAGTACTAAAATGATACTTCGAGAACCTAACCATCGACCGGAAGGTGAAGAACGGCAAAAATGGATGCTCCGTCAGTGAAAAAGATCACAAGCGCGTAGTTAAGCAGTTTAGACGTGATCCGAGAAGTTCGGTCCGGGATGTCGCCAATAAGCTGAATTTGTCAAGTTCATTCGTCCAGCGGACCAAGCAGCGGGAGGGCCTGCGTACATACATGGTTCAGAAGGCTCCTAACCGCGACGAAAGGCAAAACATGGTGGGGAAGACGCGAGCCCGGAAGCTGTACACCGAAATGCTGACGAAGCCGCATTGCCTGGTAATGGACGACGAAACCTACGTCAAAGTGGACTTTCGTCAGCTGCCGGGCCTGTTGTTCTTCTCCGCAGAAGACAAATTCAGCGTTCCGGAGGAGATTCGCAAGCAGAAACTATCCAAGTTTGCCAAAAAGTACATGGTGTGGCAAGCGATCTGCTCTTGCGGAAAGCGGAGCGCCCCCTTCGTGATGACCGGCACGGTAAACGGGCAGGTTTACCTTAAGGAGTGCCTACAGAAGCGCTTACTACCACTATTGAAGCAGCACGAGGGCCCGACCATCTTCTAGCCGGATCTCGCTTCGTGCCACTATTCAAAGGACGTGTTGGAGTGGTACGAAGCCAACGGGGTCACCTTCGTGCCAAAGGAAATGAACCCGCCCAACGCGCCGGAGCTTCGCCCAATAGAGAAATATTGGGCGATTATGAAGCAGGCCCTCCGGAAGAACCCAAAAGTTGTCAAATCGGAGGCGGACTTCAAGAGAAAATGGATTTCTGTTAAAAAAAAACTACAACCTGACTTTGTACAGAACCTTATGGACGGGGTAAAGAGGAAGGTGCGGGCATACGGGCTTGGGCTCGAAGTATGATTAAAAAGAAAATGCCAAAAGTTGTTTAATAGTTTTTTTTTACTGTCTAAAATTTTCAAAAGGATCGGTCTACTGGGCGAATTTCTACAGCGTTTTTTCCGTGATGCAATTTGATGTGACACACCCTTTACTATTATTCTCATTAAATTTGATGTTGTGTTTGTCTATATTGATAACTGTGAACCGTAATTAAACATTTAATTTTCTTTTATATATTTTACTGTGCTTTTTTCAAAGGGTCTTGACCCGCTTGAAGCACATGTACTGTTGTTTTCTCCCTTTATTGCTTTAAATTTCTTTAGTTTAGCTCAACCGTTTAGTTTCTATTTTTGTTTGTTATTTCGTTATTTTATTGGTTGAGTTCAGTGTTTCCACTATCAGGGGCTCACTGTAGAGCTTTTTGGTCTCGATGTTTCACAGAGTTTGTCAAAAATAGTTTTACCATCTTGTAAATTCTGTACATGACTTCTATTTCATATGAAAAAATTAAAAAGAAATTAAAAACATGTATTTTAGATATTACAAATTAAAGTATTTTTTTGTAAATAAAAAAATAGTACTAACTTTTTTTCAGTGTATATTTTCTCACGTTTTATCGGCAATACTCTATAACTCTTTCTAAACACTATTTCGGTACGACTCATAGTTTTTAAGATATAAATTATCAAAGATTTCTCTTAATAAAATCGATACGCCCTTTCCAAAAGTTACACTTGAGTCAAAGCATTCCCAAATGCTGTGGAAAACTCATATTTCCTCCAAACCAAACGGAATACAAACTTTCGTTCGAATCAAAAATACAAGTTTTAAAAATTTACATTTTTAGTTCGATTTCATTTGGAATTGCACGATGGTAAAAAGTAGTGGCTAATGATGGCCAGTAGCTTGAATGATGCATTAATTCATTCACTATTTTTTAAATGAATGAGTCTTTCATGCAAAAAACGAAACGAATTAAGTTGCTGTGGCCTATTGTGTTTAGTTTTTTTTTTTTGGTGGCGTGTCCCGTTTTCAATCCTGGACTATTTGGGCAGATTACCCATATGGTTCAACTCCCACCATCCAAGATTGATTCATCTGGATGAATTCGTTCCTATGAGTTCGGCTCATTGTTATTTTCGTCTTATACTGAAATGACTGAAATGATAATAAAGGAATCCTCAATGCCGATCGGAGAGCTTTCCCTATAAATTTCTTTGGAGAACAAATTTTCGGTCTAAGAATGGTTCCCCTCTCTTGCAGAAGAAGCGTAGGAAAGCATGAACAAAGAAATTTTGATTATTATGACTACTGACTGTATATTTGCAAACGTTGAACAAAATAAATTAAGCATGCCCCTCCATACCAATATAGAAATAACTGGTTTGGAGAGTCATGGTGGTTAGTTGTGATTTTCCATTGGGTTGAACAATTTTTTTGACTAAAGAGCATTTTCTAAAAAGACGTATGCGACGTATGGAAATTTTTGTTTATCCCTTGGAATAACTAGGGAAAAAAAAGGACCTCTAAATTCTCTAAATGCTGAATTTTCCACGGAATGTACAGTATCCATCTAAAACATGGTTTATTCGTCTACCTTCAATATGTTTTGAACAAGTTTCGAAAATTGTGTACATTTTCGACAAGTATTTAAAATTGACAAAAAAAAGTTTATAGTTTTCTATTGAAAATGAAACTTGATGTACTAGAATTGAATCGAAATTGAATAAGAGGTAGTTATTTGAAGTAGAGCTGAAATTTATGTTTTACGAACATAAAAAAAGCCCCACACAGAAACATTCGAAATGCTGTTTAAATGCTCAGATGGAAACTAGATGGAAAATAACCTAATGTGTAAGAATACTCTAACAAATATTAAAATATGAACATAAAAATTTAAGTTTCTTGCCGGCCACTGTGCAGCGGTTAGGCTCCGTTCTGCCATAAAAGAAGGAAACTTGAACGCTTATTTCGAAATGAAACATGGGTACAGCTGGCTCTACGGGGAAAACCTTTGTTTTCTCAATCCACAAACGGTCTGGTTCAAATTCTTAATTAAGCCGAGGCGCAGCGGTGGATACTAAACATCACGGAACTATACCCAGCCTTGGTGAACCAAACCGAAATCAGAGAGTATCGTAGCGGCGAATCAGACATCGTTAATCGCATGGGACTTGGTGTGATCGCCTCTTTTCCATTTCCAGAATCCTAAAGGTAACCACAACTGAGAGAGATATCCGGATGAGGTTCGAATATCAAAAGGTGAATGACTTTCGTTCTCCGAATACTAATCTCGCGACGTGTGCCACCAATTGGAATGATATGATGCCACGTTTACCGAACAATTTTGTTGCTGACTGTCAGCTATCGACTTGAATGCGTCTCTCAATTCATATTGGCAGTCACTTAAATTAGTGATTCGTGTCATCCAATCACTTATTCATCAGCCATTCAATCCATCTTCGCCCACCGAACCACACCGGCTCCATCCTCATGACGTTTGAATATTGTCCAGTTGCTCGTTTCGTTTAATAGTTAAATGCGCTTTCAATGTAACAATTACGGGAGCCGACTGATAAGACAGCATAGATTGCACACCACATTCAATAGTTGAATGCAGCATAGAAGCATACCCCGGGGCCAGCTTTCACATTCACATGCTGTCAACTGCTGCTGATGTTGGCCTAGATACACCGAAATAGATTTCAATGGAAATGTTTTTCGCAGAGTGACGTTTTATAACAACATAAATCAGTGTCTATATTTATATACCGACTGAGTGCTTCACTATAACACCATTTGCGATGCACTTCACTCCCGCGCACCCAATCGATCGAAAGATTCGCACCGAAATGGGAACGCGGAAAAAAAGCTCCAACCCCCAAAATATGGCCCACAGCGGGCCCCGATCGCCCCGAAATAAATAAACGCTGGCGTTAATGTAGTAATTAAATTAAATTGCCGTGTTAAATTCGCTCCACATCAGCATTAATTAATCGAACGGATGGTTCTTTTCTTTGGCCCATTCATTGGCCCCCGGTGAGGGGAGTGTTGACACCACCGCAGCCTCATAGCCCTGTGGCTTCCTCCGGATCAGCGGGACAGCGGAGAATCATTAATGTAATCACGAGCTAAGCTTTTTCGAAGCGCACACTTTGCCCGGGAAAACCTACCGGATTGTACACAAGCGAAATAATAACTATAAAAAATTTCTTTGTTGAATTTACTGTGAATTGCTTCGAACGCGGCCCCACAAACCACAGTCTCTGTGAACCACCGCCAGAGCTGTCATTTACTTTACAAAACCACAATATCAAAAAGCAAACATTCGAAGTCAATCGATACAGCGCTTGCCTTGGGTATCTTACTTGGGCAACTTTGTCACGTGTGCGGATTGTGGGTTGAAAACATGATTGCGGATTGAACGGTTCTGGGATTCAGCTCCACGGGAACTTAAGAGATTCACATTCGCATTTCAATTCCAGCCCGCTTCCCTGCCACACTCCCCGCCCACGAACAGAGCGGGGAAATGCATACGTGATTAAGCACAAAATCAAATTCAGATTTGGCGAAGGTTGAGCGACCAACATGGATGACATTGAGTAGGGTGGTTTCGCACTGTTTTGGGTTGGTTTCGGGTTTTGCGACAGCGCGAGGAACCCACCCTAGTCATGGATACAATCCGGGCAAAATTTCTCCTCACATCGCGGCACATTTCTGTGATTGTTTGCTTGCGACACATTCCGAGTCCCCCCTCCATCCGGGAAATGTCGGCTGGCGGAAGCAATTTCAATCAAAATGATATCAGAATAATTGAAATGCACATGTAAGAATGAATAACATCGCGCACCGGGAGTGCATTCGCGAGTACAACGCTAGGATTACACAGGCCGTCATTCAAAACGAGTCCGATCGCATCCCACCGGGGAACACCCCATCGCAGGATCGCTCGTACCCTGTCCGATTCCTCGGCCTCACCCTTTCCGGGCGTAATAACGAATATTGACTGCTCCGAACTAATTTAGTGCAAAACAAGCATTAAACATACTGATTAGCAGCAGTTTCTAACCAGGATAAATTGGAGGGTCGGATTAGCTGCGATTTGTTATGAATTTATGGCCGAACTGCTGGAAGGCTTTTTGTGGGAATGTCGGTTAAAGGAGTGAGTGGCACAAGAAGAGAAGCAATTATCTGTCTAGCTGGAAATGCTGACTTTTGTGTACCCATCATCAGGCAAACCTAACTCGATGGAAGCGTTTCGAAGAAAAGCAAATTGTGAACAGATCTGAGCCAATCGTGCTCTGTGGAGGCTCTCTGATCGGATGTGTATTTACAGGCGGCTTCTTCTTCGGAAGGAAAAGCCACGAGTTAGTGTGCGAGCGGATATTTTGGATATTCTATTCGCTATTCTTCCCTCCCGTTTGAACGGCATTCCTATGGTTCGTGGGAAGCTGCTACTCGAGATTGGCAGGGAAACCCGTTTCTCTCGTTGTTCGTTGTTTAGACAAAAGGCGCAAGAGAAACAAAGCTGTTGGGACGAAATAGCGCTTAAGATTTACATAACGATTGAAGGGTATGAATATTTGAATGATTCGATTTAGGGGGAGGTCTCGTAGAGTGTACGTGTTCTTTTCGAATTGAAGGTTTCGGGGGAGAGAAGGAAAACAATAGCACAAATTTATGGAACCAGTATTATTAACGATTGTACATATTATTGATTGCAGCCTGAGCTTGATATTTCTAAAATGCGTATTCATGATGCTATGTTTTCGTTTAAATATGATGCCAGGAGAAATGAAATGAAATCGATGCTACAAACATTTACTAAAATAAATCTGTTCGAAGCAAACAGTGTGTGTATATAAGTGAAGTTAAACTTTTTAAAACAGTGGTCCTTCTCCAAACAAATGATCTTTGGATCAAATATTGAAATAGTAAGATTCTCTTGGAGAATATGGCTTTGATTTTGTTTTTTTCTTGTGTTTTTTTTTATTTTTTATATATTCTATTCATTTCAATATCAAAATCAATTTTCTTAACACTATGGTATGCTTTTTTTATTTTATGCTACTTTTGTTTCTTTTTGTCGTCTGGAATGGGGATAAGTTTATAATAGGCATGTACCTCCAAGCATAATCTCCGTTACGGGTTTTGATACTACGATGGCTTTAGAAATGAAGGAATAGAATGTGGGAGTTGATCCCAATTGAATAGCTCAACCATTTCCCTGGCGGGTCTTGTTTTGTTTGGTGGAACATTGTCATCAAGAAAAAAAACTTTGGTCGTTTTCGGAGCAGCGCACGGTTCAAATCGATCAATTGTTTTCGGTAACGTTCAATTGAGACAGCTTCATCGCTTCTCTTCATGTAAAGAATCCTCAACTTTCAAGAAAAAATATAAAAAAATCGCCCTCTAGAACAAAGTCGTGTAAACTATAAAAAAAAACAAATACAATCAATAATTACGAAAATAAAATCATTTTTTGTTCCAAAAAAGACTAGCTAACTTTAATTTGATATTTTGATCATCTGAATCAATCATTTTTGGAAAAAGGGGAAAAATTCATTTTTCGAACCACCCTAATGAAAAAATAAAATAATACGGATCTAATATTTTGCGATAAGGAACAATACTACCACTTTTCACGAAAATTTGAGAACCACTACATCGGTTTGGCTTGGAATGGATCAATTTCTGATTCATATCCAAATTAAATTAAAAATTTTATATCACAAATTTTAAATTCAAAATGGACGCTGCTGTGTTCGCCAATTCAGTGGTTCAATGTAACAACTACCCGGATGCGACAGATACCAGAACTCATCAAATACCCGAATTCAACATTTACCCGAATGTGATGTTGATCCGAATGAAGAAGGAAAAATTCCGACAAATCAGATTATGAGTTTTGGGAAATATCAGGATAATAAATAGGATTCAATCAACACAACATAGAAATTAACAAAAATACACAGTAAAATGAAAAGTTGAAATGATGAAATCCGAAAATGATGTTCACTTCCCTGATTTATTTTTAGAAATTTGTACATGCCTCTTTCCTTTCCGTATCGCTTCCTTTAAGGCTAAGAGATCATTTAGTAATGAACGCGGGCTTTGGGATATTTTTTCGAAAATGAAACAGGAAATTTTAACATAGAAAATATAAAGCATAAATATCTTGAAAATGGGAAAGGAAAACGTTACGATCGTTTAAGTTACGAATCGTTCATTCTGAGAGTCGCGTAGGATTTATACGATTTTATACGATCTGCTACGATTTGCGATTAAATGCTCCTCTAATTTACTCAAAAATTTGAAAAATCTGCTATAAAAAACGACTGAATGTATCAATATGAAACGTTCACAGATGTTTAGGGAATACACTAGTTTAAAAAATAGTCTGCTAACATTAGAACTTATTGCGATATTTGCAGAATTACAGTGGATTTTTTAAAGCACTATAAAAATCCTTTTCTTTTGAAATCGGTGCAAAAATTTTAAATATTTTTTTTTTGTCAAAGTAACAAATTATCCTTGTGCAGAATTTATTTAAGTTTTCAAAACTGTCTTTCTATTTGCGGCGCAACGGTTGGTTATTCAATTATTCATCATCAAAGACGAAGAGGTAATTATATTTAAAAATATGTACGTAAAATATTCTAACATCTGAAAGCTGTAGCTTCAAAACGATGTGCATCTCATCGATATGCGTTGATTTTTCACGAAGTTACAGCAAAATCACTTAAAATTTCCGACTTCGCACTCTGTTCCTCTAAATTTTTTGGCGAGTTTATAAACTAAATCAATTTTTCATTACCTTGAAAATATAATAGTCAACTCTGCTTTTTCTCGTTTTTGCTCTTCCCACGCAATACACAAGTTTTTGGATACCAGCTATTGTACAAATGTGATTATTTTGATAACGCTTATAAGAATTAAATACAAGGATACCTTGTAATAAAATAAAGCACAGCAGATTCGGGTAAATGTTACATTTGAGTAAATGTTTATTCGGATAAAAGTCCCATTAGGGTACCTGTCGCATTCGGATATTTGTTACATTCGGGTGTTTGGAATTTGGATGAATGTCTTTCAGGTAAATGTGACATAATCTTTTGTTATCACTCGGAGAGATGCTATTCCTTTGTTCAGCAAGTGTAGTGTTTTATTTTCTAAGTCTCAAAGGAGTTCCATGATCGATTGATCGAAATCTCCATTGTTTCAAATAACAAATTGTCAGAATGAAAAAGTTTTAAAATTTTTCTCATTTTCAAGAAGCAAATAACAAACTATTTATTGACTGCGCGTATGTGTTGTACTTTTTTTAAAATCGGATGTTCGATATGTATCATGTTATGTCATGTTATGCCAATGCAAAACTATTTTGTTGCTCAATTGTTTGAATAACTCAACAACTTTTTTTTACAATTTTCAAAACTCCAAAAATTTCTGGAAAAGAAATGCTCAAAAATCAAACTGATTCGCTCGGTGGTTCAGAAGGAAAAGATCGATTCGGTTTGGTTTCGTGAATTCGAAACCTATCGAATATTCCGGAATGTGTTTTGTTCTTTTTCATTACTATTTCCGGTTTCACGAATAATGATCCGTATGTTAATTCCCGCCGCGTGGAATTCGAATTAGTCTTCATCGACTGTTTTTTCGTAAGTCTGGTTCCTTATAAGTTGGCTACAACTGGGCTTCAAATATACTTAAATCTATTTGAAACACGTTTCATGGTTCAATACTGCAAGGCTTGCTTGAACTCAACGTAATTCAGAAAATCATTCACGAACTGCTGAAGACCAGGTACACAGATAACACTATTCGGGCAGCTCACTATTGCAACTATTGCCAAACTAGCGTTGGCAGAAAAAAAATTCAGCTTTGGCAGATAAAATGCTTTTTCTTGTTCTGAAAGGTGAAATGTACAAATAAAAGCTTTTTCAAAAGCTTTAAAGCTTTAAAAGCTTAAAATTACAAACGATATCAACGGGGATCGAACCAAGGCCGGCTGGAATGCAAGTTTTGCACAACCCCGCTGTACACATAGCTACTGGTGCTGTTGCAAAAAAAGAGTTATAATATTACACCTCATTATAAAATGAAGTTGGAAAGTGTTTTCTAACATTAAAAAGGAGAGCATTAACGTGAATCTATATTCTTCTCGATCTGGGCCATGTATGTAGCAAAGTACAGTGGGACCTCGATTATCCGTGAGCGGTTTATCCGCGAAAGCGAGTTCCATAGTAATGCTATGGACTTTCCCGGAAATTATCAGTGAGGTGTAGGATTTTGCATTTTTGTTTTGGTCATGACTTTCACATTATTTGACTTCTGGTGTACACAACCTTATAGATGGATAGTTCAATGATTTCTTTATTGATAAAACATAGTTATCATGCTGAAATATTGTGTTTGCATCTCGTTTTTAGTCATTGATTGCGGTGGCCTAGCCAGACTATTCCGCGGATAATCGGGGTTCTACTGTATGCCAAAAACCTTAATGCGTGCTTATTTGCAATGTGTCTCTTGTTTCGCTTGCTCATATTGATCTTATATTGCTATACCATACATATTACACAAATGCTATACCGGAATTCGAGAGTAGCACATTTTTTGTTATTTTAATGCGATAAATCGGGATTCCAAAATATGTGCAAAAATTAATTATGATAAGGTCATAAGCATATACTGAGTACATGAAACCAGAATTCATGTTTTGACATTTCGCAAATTATATTAACTCTAAGCAAAATAAGTTTTACTCTGCACCATAGGTTTGTTTGGACATGTCGACTTTTGTGCCAGGAAGGAAAGATTCACAGTCAGCATTGATTTTATGCTACCTTTTGAAGAAAATTGCTGCATATTAGGATCGAAAGCATCGAACATGGCCTTGGAAAATCAAGAAATTTTTGAAACATTAGGTTCAAGGAATCAGCAATGGTAATTTTGACGTAAGAAATGAAGAGCGTGGAAAATCCCCGAAAAAGTCCGAGAACTGTGAATTGCAAGTCATTTTGAATGAAGGTGACACTCAAACGCAAAAACAATTCGTGGATCAGTTGAAGCGAACTAGAAAAAATAAAAAAAAACACAGTTTCATAAAATAAAGTTTGATATTTTCGTTACAGATTTGCAAAACTGCAATTTCAACCTCATTTATACCGGTGTCGAAGTTAACACCAAATTGCGTATGCTGGACAATGAACTTTTAGCAATCATTAACAGATATGCCCCTCCTAAAAAAAAAGGATTTATTGATTCGACCGTCCCTTAGAATAACTCACAAGTGACTAATCTTTACAATAAGCGATCTAATGCTTGGGATAAATGGTATTTTTCAACAATTGAACCCTAGCCTTCCGTCTACGAAACTATGGAAAATCATAAACCGTTTAGGTGTTACCAAAACACAAAATTGAGGAGAAGTCGGAGACTTGCGTTGCGTAACGGCAGATTCATTAAATGGTTTTTTTTATTTCTGATTTGTTCCCGGTATCATTTTATGAAGAGCCTGAAATAAACTACTTTTCAAACTTTACTTTCAGGTCGGTTAGCTTTGATAAAATTTTACAGAACTCAATCTCGCCAGTTATGAGGCAATCGGTTATGATTAAACTAGCCTAACAAAACTGAAGAAAGTATCTAACGGACATTGGGGGTAATATGGACAGGTGGTTGATTTGTATAGTTACATTTTGAATTTCAGATTTCTGTTGATGAGAACACCTTCTACATGTTATTGTATAATATTCAAGCCACTCTATGCCAATAAATACTGATCAAAAATGGAGAAGGGAAACAAAAACCGAAATTCATACATTCATACATGTAATTTTAGCTGCTTCGATATTAGGCATTTGAAGCATATTGTTGAAAAAATTAACAATGATGTAGGGTAAAGTGACCAGATGGCCAGAGGTCTAACGCGGGACGCCAACAAAAAAAAAGTACGTTATGTGACAATATACAGGGTGGACTCGATTATATATAATCTCCGATTTATTCCCACTGTGTGTAATCGAACCCTGTATATAATCGAGTCAAACAAATTTGTTTTGTTTCTTTTTTATACATGCAGGCAAAACTGTTTTTGTGCGATCGAATTTTGTGCAATTGCTGTGCAATTGCAAGCCCCGATTTCATAATAAAATCGAACAAAGAGATTCACACAAACGAGGAATTGCACAAAAAGGGATCCCACAAAAACAGGTTTGCCTGTATATGGTGGCAATATTTTTGCCGCTGTCTTGTAAGTTCACTTCATTGCCAGTATAAAATAAACTTTGTAGAAATTAAGACAAAAAGGGTTTATTATTCTATTATTCTAGTGAAAAACTTATCAACTTATTGGATTTTCAACGAATTTCAACATAATTTTCTGTAGGCGTTTTAAAAACGCGGGTTGTTTACATAAAAATGACTGCCAAATGAATATCCTACACTTTCAGCAGCCTTAGAAAAATTGAAGTATAGTCAGATACTTTTAGAAGTCGTCAGTTAAAAAAAAATAAATAAAAACACTATCCCAAGTGCAGGGACGAAAATAATGATTGTGGGAGACAATATAGTTGCCACTGCTTTAACGTGGGTTAACGTATCGACAATTGGTTGTGATTTTTCGGTGATCCAGACTTTATTTACGACTGAAAAAAAATGCTAAATTACAGCATTTGTACCTGGTGAGCACAATGCGAATTCTACAATTTTCTTTAAATTAAAATTTACCATTTTTTTCAAAGTGCTTAAAAATTTCGGCGCATTGCTCAACAGAACACGAAGCCAGAACATTCATTCCAATCATTTCCATTTTTGTGGGATCACATAATAATGTTGACTCAAAGAGAGAGTGAACTAAAATTAGCTTTAATTTTTTTTGTCGAGAGATTTGACAAACGCGGGACGTTCCGCGGGACAGAATCTGACGCGGGACATTTTACTAAAACGCGGGACTGTCCCGCGAAAAGCGGGACGTCTGGTCAGTTTAATGTAGGGAGAATTATAAATTGGAGTAACAGGAATGGACTTAAATTAAATGCCAAGAAAACTCAGACGATAATTTTCAAGACTTCTTTTGCAATAAGCCTGTAGCCCACCACTAATGAAGGTAGACCAGGTATTGATTCCTTATTCGAGGAGGTCAGGAATCTGAAAATTTTAATGGATTGCCACCTCGATTGGAGAGCTCAAGTTAATGACACTTGCAAAAAACATTTTTTTCGGTCTTCATCGGTCGGTTTTACTGCTAGACTCTACACCAGAACACCAACGACTCCAACTAATCAAATTATTACTCATTCCACTTTTCAACTACACTGATGGTTCATGTTCTTCAGTCTCTAGTTGGAACGTAACTAAATTAAAATTGGAATTCAACTCTATCACGAGATAATTATTTAACCTCCCTCGTTCAGAACACATAAGTATATTCACTTACACCAGAATTTTGGGTATTTCTTTCGAAAATTACCTAAAATTAAGGATGTGTTTTCAAACTAACAGGATATTAACTGGAGCTCCATCATATTTACAAAGTTTTTTTTGTGTACTTGAGATCTTCACGATCTACGAATTTGATGGTTTCAAGAAACAGAACGGCGTATGAAAAAAAATCATTCCGCCAACGTGCTATAATTTTATGGAACAACCTTCCTTTAAGCTGCAAACGTGCTTCTTCATATTCTGCATTCAAAAGATTGTGTAGTCAATATTTCGTTCTGAATGAACTAATCGTCATATTAGTTTAGTGTATACCTTGAGAACCGTTTGGGTTATTCAAACTAAACTTTGGTTGTATACAAACAAATAAATAAATAAATAAATAAATAAATAACTAATAAATAAAAAAATAAATGAATAAATAAATAAATAAATAAATAAATAAATAAACTTCAACTTAATGTATCATCAACATCGCGTGGTAGCAATGATACATCGATTGCTACAAACCAAAACCTATATATACTGGTCGCTTTCTATTGTCATCCAGGATAAAATTTTGTAGGATCGTTCAGAACAATTTACTGTGAAAAATGAATTAAATAAAATTATTAAGTAGAAATTAATGTAAGAAATTAGTGGATTATTAAAAACCGTGCTTCATATCGTGAAAAGAAGTTTCACAATCCAACGGAATCGGCAGGACTGTACCGGCGATCAACCTTCTTACTTTGGCGGGACATTTAACATCATCCAATCGGAATCCAATCGGCAACCCAATCGAGCTATTGAACAAAGTCCTATCACACAGTGCAAAACCGGTCAAGGAAACTATTAATTTCAATTCTTACAGCTTGATGAAAGGTTTCCATCTAGAAAAGGACAGTTATTTTGGGGTAGCAACCACAAATTATCAGAGAAATGGAAAAAAATGTATATCTATCAATGGAAACTTCTCCGAATAAAATATAGTTTTTCGTGTTAATGCAACAAAAGTGTGTTTTCTCCGAAATGTACCAGTTTTGGTTTGATTTCATATGTACCCTTGGCACAAAAATATTTCCAATAAGTTTTTCCCACGACATTTGTTTGAATCCTCTATGAATCCCTAACACGTTGACTGCCCCGTCAGACACCGGTGACTGTCAGTATAACATATGGTAATAAAGGTAACTAATATAAGCCTATAAGCTTATAAGCACTCCCTTTCGAACAAAAATAACCTCCACTACGATAAGAAACGATGGCTCTAATACGCTTAAAAATTCTCATAAAGTCACTATAAAACCGTGGCACTCAACGTGTTAAACAAATTCCGAAATAACCAATATGTGGCGTGCAAGCTAAATTAGGAAGTGACTGTTGCCTTCAACCGACTTTTAACTAAGCATAAAATTATCATTCGAAATACCGTCCATTTCATCAGATCTGTCTCTCTGCGACTTTATTCTGCGGAACTTTGGGTTAGTTTCTTATTCAGGTACGATATCAGGAACGATACTCCCGTATAAGAAAGCACATTCCGCTGGCACTGGTACTTATACATTCTGGAACTTCCAACAGACATGTTATTCGACACCAGAATTTCAGCCAAATGCTAACGACAGATTGATGCGAGTAAAGCAATGGGCTGGGAAGTCGAAGTGGCTCAGAAGTATCCATTCCCATTGAAGAAGATATTATATTTTGGCAATTTATGTCGTGATATAACACCGACATAATTTGCTATGCAAACAGCACACAGATGACGACGTTGAAGATCCAAACATTGTTGCGTTGCCCCGGAATATGATACCAAGCTAAATCTGTGACCCGTTACGAGGCTCCGAAATTGTTATTGTATGTCAGCGATATAACACTCATTACTATCGGAAAGGTTCCCATCTACTTCCTCCACTCGCCGGAAAACGTAGAGCAATACACACTCTGATGCATTGGCCCGCCTGGTGTCAGTTCCATGGAAATCCGAAATTGCATAAATTATAGACACAATCTAAATTCAGCCACCGGTTGAAACGATGCTCTGACCCCGTGTGCCGAGCGCCGCAGGAAGGTCCGCTAATGGAGGTTGTCCCTCTGGCTCGGAGCTGCCAGATACAACCTTGTGGTGGTCGCTTGAAACGCTTCCGCTGGCGTTGAGACATATGTGTAGGCCGGGGGTTGGTTAGCTGTTGGCACTAATCCTGTTTTCGAGATCGCGTGGGGCGCTCGGGTGCCCCGTGTGTGCGCGCTACATGTTCCGAGCGGGAAGAGCGACTTCCGGATTGCCATGGGGAGCCGGTTACAGGTCGGATATTAATGCACGACGGACCGACGGAATGAGATACTACATGCGAATGTATGGCCTTGGTGAAAACGTTGTACACAGCGAGGTAGCGAGGGAAACGCTCCAATTTCACTTCCTGCCATAGAATAGCTAAGCCCTGATTCTTCCACTCTCAATTTCGATGTACTTTTAAAGGTAGGTCTTTCCGTGGAATAGCACCCACGGCATTGTTAGGCCGTGTTACTATCCCGATGTTTTTTACCATTACAGTAAAGAATCACAGAACTTATTATCGATTGAAGGCAGAGATTTATCTTCATGCAATAAACATTTTAGGCTGACGTCACTGGCGTCCGTTGTTTTCTAACTTCGCCCGGGACAGACTTTAATGTTGGACCCGTTGAATTATTGATTGGATGGTTTCTTACCCTTTCGATAAATAAATCAAGCCAAGCCAGCAGGGGTGATGTGTTTGGGTTCTTAAAGTTTCATTTCGGGGAAAGTTTACCTTCTCAGATCAAACGACAGCAATTTACCTGGAAGAAATAAGAAAACAAAAACAAACAAGATTAGTCTGGGGCACTCAGGTGCAAACATGTGTTTGCATTGTGTAATGCTCTAACCCGACAAATATTGGTTCGCTAGCATAAGTCTCTGTGTAAGGGGGTAATCAATCTTTCAGCAATTGTCGAGTAGGTGAAAACATGTTGAATAACTTTAACTCGTGAACAGTATGCATATTCTCGGGTCACCTCGAGAAACATTCTCCCCAGTCTCAATACCGCTTTACAAAGATTCGTTTTGTTCATTACAGCTTCCTTCCCTTCTCGGAACTGCTTTCCCCATCAGTTTGAGAGGGCTCACGTTCGGAAACGGCTGTAGGAACGTATTTCCATGAACAGAAAGTTCCACCCGAGATGAAATAGCCCACCCTATGCACCCACTTCTAATGATGATTATTATGGTAAGTACAATAGTGAATGATGCTATTTACCTGTATCCAGAGCAGTTGGTCGTTTCGGGTGAGAAAAAAGCACCAAAACACCCGACCGAAACCGTACCAGGTCTCAGTGTGTATCATTACACTTATTACGCCATTTCACAGCATTTGTGCAATTCCACGAAAATACAATTCGTGAGCTGAAATGCTACCAACATACAGGCTCTTAACTTTGCGTATGGTGTAGAAATTTTGCTTACGTGAAAAAGCGGCTTCTCGAGTGTGATGCTTGAAGCTTGCGAAAGAAGTCGATACTCTTGAGAGGGAATCCTTGGCGGTTGTTTGGGAATGAAACAAAACATCATACTGTGTTCATATAGCAATTTATGTGACGAAGCTTTCAGCAGGAAAATATGTAGGTTCGATTCAATAGAAATACAAAACAAGGAATTCATTGCTCGCGCTTGAAATGTACTATTCTATTGCGATTCAAACATTGAAAATGTAATTTCGACACGACTCGCAGGAACCAAATTGGATGTGACCATGCGATTATCTTATGAAATTATCACATGCCCAGAATGAAGTAAATGTTGAAAAACAATCAAAATCATACCTAAGAAGCCCCCGGTTCAAATCATTAAAAAAATGCAATATATTTTATCAAAATGCTGTTCATTACCGATACATAAAGATAAATTCACATCGTTGTCATGTGATATGAAAGTAACCTTGGTTGACTATCGAGATCAGACGATCTCAATCAGTGCAAAATAAGGCCAAAGGAGATATTAGGTGTACCGATAAGTTTCTTCGGTTTTACAACAGATGCCGTAACTTGATTATTGTTCCAGTGAATCAAATTTCCAGACATTCGTTGGAAAGATATGGTCATTGCGTGTCTTTTTCAGTATATGTCAAAAATTTGAACCGTAAACAGCATAGACGAGACCAACGAGAGTGTTTAAGTGTTACAATATGAACAAAAAAGCTGCGAAAAGTCATGTGACCATGCTCCAACTGAGCGAACGTGTCAGACGTGGTTTGCACGGTTTTAGAGTGGTAATTTTGACTTGGAAGACGAAGAACGTTCCGGAAAAAGTTCGAAGATGAAGAATTGGAGGCTTTACTCGATCAACATCCGTCAAAAACGCAACAAGAACTTGTAGATACACTTGGAGTAGCTCAGCAAACCATATCCGATCGTTTGAAAGCAATGGGAATGATCCCAAAGATAGGATATTATTGGGTGCCGTATGAATTGAAGCCACGAGACTGCTCCAACGGCATAAAAGAAAGGGTTTTTGGATAGAGTCATTACTGACGATGAAAAGTGGGTCCATTACGACAATCCTAAACGTCAAGTAACGTATGGATACCCCGACCATGCATCAACATCGACGGCCGCGCGGTATATTCACGGTCAGAAGGTTATGCTGTCTATTTGGTGGGACCAGCTGGGTGTGGTGTACTATGAGCTGATAAAACCGAATGCGTTTGAGCCATGCACTGAATGAAAAACGGCCACAATACGAGACACGAGACAACAAAGACACGATAAAGTTATTTTGCAACACGACAATGCTTTGCCACATGTCGCGAAACCGTTCAAAACATACTTGGAAACGCTGAAATGGGAGGTCCTACCCCACCTGCCATATTCTCCAGACATTGCTTCGTCCGATTACTATCTTTTTCGATCGATGCAACATGGCCTGGTTGACCAGCACTTCTCCAATTTTGATGAAGTCAAAAACTGGATCGATTCGTGGTTAGCCGATAAACCGGCCGATTATTTCCGCAAAGGGATCCGTCAATTGCCGAAAAGAAGGGAACAATTTGTTACCATTTTTGCAGAATAAAGCTTTAATTTTTGAAAAAAAACCAAGAAACTTACCGGTTTTCCTATTACATTCGCATCATTCCGATTATGCACTTAATATTTTGTTAAAATAACTTTTAAAATTGACCACAAATATTAATTTTTAGTGTTTGACAACTTGCTGGAAGCTTTCGCTTCAATATGTTGTTCTTGTTCTTGTTCAATATTGGATTCTTGCACGCCACAGGAAATAATAAAACATAGTTGAGTCACTTGGCAAAATATGAAGTTGCAGTAATTCACCTTCTCCATGTCTGTTGGTTCCAAACACTTCCATTTCAGACTTTCGCTGATTCGCGTGGGATACCATTAGACCCAAATAATATTATTTTAGTTTCTGATCAGACCAATTACCTTCTTCCGGTCACCAATTGTCCAATTAATGTGATCTTCTGCTCACTTCACCCGCTTTTAATAGGTGAAAAAAGTTTTTTTTTTGTGATAAACAATTCAATAATTGTAAAATGTTAAGTAATGTTAAGTAATGTAAAATGTTAAAATTATCTAAACGCGCTAAATCTCACGTTTTGATTGGTTCAGTTCGTGCTCAAATTTTAACGTTCAAGACATGTACCTAGAATAACAGCGTAATACAAAGTGAATACATTAATACTACCGCGACTACAAACGTGCATTTTATTCTCAATACAATGAAAGCCTGAAGAGAAGTGAAATATTGCATCGTAAGCCTCACCCCTTTGAGGTTTTTTGCGACGAAGGACTACATCTTACATTAAGGGTGCCAAATCAGAAAACAGGTCACGTTTTTTATGAAATAAAGTTAACGCCAATAACTGTTTTCGCCGCGAACGGATTTTAACGATTTGCATACCAATCGAATTGGAAATTTTCTAAGATTTGTTTGATATGCTATACATTACAATCTCATAGTCTGTGATGATGAAATTGATGAAAATTGGAAGCATTCCCATTTCCCTATACATTTGTGTGCTTTCCCGAACAGAGCTGTCAAACAAGGGCAACTTATGCAGCCGCTAGAATAGAAACAACGAAGGGGGATAGCGAAAAGAGAATATTTGCGAGGAGGCGATCTGGCGTAGTGGTAACCTCTCACGCAAAGATCACGAGTTCAATTCTTACTCGCGACATTCTTCCTAAAATTGAGGTAAAAGTGACGAACCAACCGAAATGTGTTGAAAGTCACTATAATAGAAACAAAAAAAAATATTTGCGAAGTACACTCCACCCTTGCATAGTTAGTAAGCTGTCGCTAGCGTATAAGTATTGCATCTCCTCTGAGGAAAATTCTCAGAATCGTTCTGTGCTCGAAACAAGGAAGGTCGCTTATTTTGCTCGTTTTGTGTTTCATGTTTCCCCTCGAGCTGTGAACGCTAGCGAATATTTCGCATGAAGTGCATCTGACATTGCAATTAACACAACCATTAGGCCCATGGCAAAGCAGGCGCTTCTAGCCATCAGTGTTTGGCTTTGTGTGTGTTGCTTGTTCTCGTTGCGCGAAACTTAGAACTTGTTCATCTCCTGTACATGTGAATGGCACACCTTCGATACTTTTAGTTGCAACAAGCTCCTAGCTTTATTAACGGTTTTGACCGAGAGTCGAGAAACGATTTTTCATAAATGGTCATTCTCGCGATGTTTCATTTTTATCGCTGCAACTGTATGAATCTGTTAGATGCGTGTTTGATGCTTGTTGAATGGCGATGCACGGAAGATGCCTCTCGTCAATACTTATGTGATAGATACGGTTCAATTATTCAATTCAAGAGGAGATTCAATACAAAGGAGATCAATAACTTCAAATCTATCATTACACTTGAACTTACCTCAAAAAATAGGAAAGAATTATTTTCATCTCGATTTTTCCTAAAGCCGATCCATCAAATTTTAGAGAATTAGTGTTAGTTTAAAGATATGGTTGAGTTACCATAGATGATAGCAGAAAACAAGCACTACAAATGAGACTCATTGCACAATGGTCCAGGAGGTGCATTTAAGTGGAAATTAGCATTTAGAGCTCGACATTTATTCTCTAGACAAAAACCGTCTTCGACAAAGTTGTTATATATAATAGAGCGCTCCTTTTTATGTTAGCAAAAATAGGGTGACCAAAATTGACTAACCCTATTTTTGCAATTTTTGCTAAAAATCTAACTTTCTTATCTTTATACACCCAAAGTTAACTTTTAGCACATGTTCTGGCATCCCGATTTATTACATTAAATGATAACATAAAATATTCTACTCCCCAATACATGTATATCATTTGTATAATATATATGTTAGAGACAATATGAGGGAGCGAAACAGGAGACACATTTAAATGAAAGCATATGAAAGCTTTTCGTATAGTTTGCCAAATACACGGCCCAGACAGAGAAATATATATCCTCGTTCATGTTCTTCTTTATCGTCTTAGAAAACACCTTCCAACTTCATTTTATGATGAGGTGTAATATTATCACGTTCCTTTATAATAGCGCTGGCAGCTATATGGATAAGGTGGTCGTGTAAAGTAAATTTGCATTCCAGCCGGCCTTGGTTCGATCCCCATTGACGTCGTATGGACTTTTTTTGCACAATCCCAAATGAACAGAGAAAAGAAAACAGAAAGAGATGTCTGCACGCATACATACAAACCATTTTTAAGCTTTCAAAATAGCTCATTATTTGCGCATTTGACTCTCATGCACAGGAAACGGCATCTTTTCTGCCAAAGATGACATGTTTTCTGCCAACGCTAGTTCGGGTGTAGACAGAGATAAACATAGTTCGACAATGTTGTAGACCCAGTTATTTGAGACATCTTTGTAGAACAAAGATTTTCTCTATCTCTTGGAATAACCGATATAGCGCATTTTTTTTCATGTTGCGTTAGGGTCACCATTAAAAAAACCTGTTTTTTGCTCTAACTTTAATATTTCAAATTCTACATACAAACTGTCTTCAAAAGACCTTCAGAGCTCACTAATACAAATATTTTTCGATGCAAAACTTGTCAATATGTCAACTTTATTAAAAGTTATTAATATTTCTTCCCAAAAAAATACGCTCTTTGCAATTGTTCGTCATTCTTTCTGGGGCGAACATAAACAAAGTTTATTGGCGGCATTGGAAAGAGCAGAGTTCATTCTACACGATGTGTGATTTTTAAAACTATGTTATAACTATTTTTATAACTATGTAGAATTTAAAATATAAAAGTTAGAGCAAAAAAAAAAAACAGTTTTGTTCATGGTATTGTTCTTGTTTGCTGGAATTAAAATTGAAATCATGAGTTTTTGGGTAAAAACCCATCAATAACTTTGAGTAAGATTAAGATATTGACATGTTCTGCACCGCAAAATATTGGTCTTGATAAGCTCTAAGAGTCATACGAAGACAGTTTTGATGTAGAATTTGAAATCAATAAGTTAGAGCAAAAAAACGCCTTTTCATGGTTACCCTAATGCAACTTTGGAAAAAAACGCTTAATCCATGTAACTATGAAAAACCCGGTTATTTTACTCTAAATTTTATATTTAAAATTCTACATCAAAATTGTTTTCGTACGAATTTTAGAACTTATCAATACCAACATTTTGCGATGCAGAATTTGTCAATATCTTGATCCTGCTCAAGGTTATTGATGAGGTTTTACCCAAAAACCATGATTTCAATTTTAATTTACTCAAATACAAAAAATAAAATATCTTTGAAAATCACATATTATATAGAGTGATTTTTTTTCTTTCAAATTCCGATAACAAACATTTTTTATGTTTGCCCCAGAAAGAATGGCAAGAAATTGAAGAGAGCCTATTTTTTTAAAAGAAATATTAATAACTTTGTGTGAAGTTGAGATATTTACGAGTTCTGCATCGCAAAATGTTTTTATTAGTATGTTCTAAAAGTCTCTCGAAGACATATTGTATGTAGAATTTGAAATATAAAAGTTAGAGCAAAAAAACAGTTTTGTTCATGGTGACCCTAACGCAACTTGGAATAAAGGCGCTATATTAGTTATCTAAAGAGATTGGAAAAATCTTTGTTCTATGAAGATGTCTCAAATAACTGGGACTACAACATTGTCGAACTATGTTTACCTCTATCTATAGAGGTAAGAAAGTTAGATTTTTTATGTCATCGGAAATTTTGGTCACCCTATTTTTGGCAACATGAAAATGAGCACTTTATCATATGTAACAACTTTGTCGAAGACAGTTTTTGTCTAGAGAACAACCGTCATGCTCTAAATGCTAATTTACACTTAAATGCATCTCCTGGACCATTGTGCATTGGATTCGGGCTTTTGGAGTAAAAAATTACAAATGTATACTTTTTCCCTGCGATTTTTTAAGTCGATTCAGATAATTTTGCAGGATGAGTGTTGGGTAAGAAATATGGTTCAGTCCTTAGTTTTAAATTATAGAGATCAACTTCTATGAATCTACATAATTTGACTCGAGCTTTTCCTTTAATACCACAAAAATCCGAAAACATAATTTTGAGCTCGAACCCGTAGCATTGCGTTTATAATAGAATTAGTTTTGTTTCTAGTTAGGATTATTCATTCTGGTGAAAACTCACGTTAAAGGAAAAGCAACAATTTTCATAGAAAAAAGCCACCAGAACCAGTAACGCCTTGGCCGAGACTAGTGTACCCACAGATAATTTACACGACCTTGCCAATACCCAAGCCCATAAATTCTCCCCGCAACGTAATATGTCGGTTCGGATTCGATTGCTCTCGGGATGCTGCCCTCGCACACGCTCGGATTGCAGAAAGGATTTGAAATCGCATATTTTCCCAAATCCAACACATCTCAGCGGAACGAAAATTGGTTGCAAGAATCGCTGGTCACGTACCGGCCATCGTTCAATTTCACAACCACACAAAATCGAGTGGTTTACAAGCCCGTGGCCTCAGCATCCCTCCCCCCTCCTCTCGCTCGGATGCTCAGAAGGGGATGATGTCGCCGCCAGTCAAAGGGGGAGAGTGTAATGTGCTTCGGAGCTCTAATGTGTGGGGTTCAATTTCTGTGGAAAACAAGATCAAAAAGCTCTTGGCCACCAAAAACCTCGGAACTGCAGCAAATGGCTGTCTAACGCAATCAAGCAAATGGTTAAATTATATATAAATCAGCATAAATTTCCACTTGTGAGAGCTGCCTTGCAGACGGCGGCGGCGTCGTCGTCGTCGTCGCTAAGAAAGGAGTTTCTCGCCGGACAGATTCTATGCTTTCTTCGTTCGCTCCCTGTGGGGAAAGGCGGATGTGTAGATTTTCTCTTTGGTGTCGCTTTGATTATAACCTTCGGAGCAATTGCGGGTACCGCATTGGGATTTGTACGAAAGAAACCCACGAGAGAATGTTTTCTTCGTGCACACCAACCAAGATTGTGGAAGCGGAAATTCTGTCGCTCAGGTTGCATTTCTTATGTCGCCCCGACTGATTGAAGCCTTAAGGATATTATTATGATACGCTCTAATCTACCCGTTTCCGCTAGTCGTGAGTGGCTCCGGTGAATAGTCACGTTACGTATTATTACGTTGTGCTTACCAGATTCGGCAGCGAGAGACAACACCATTCGTTCCCGTCGCTAATGAAAGCTCGTGATATACAAATAAAGTTAATTAATTTATCCGCAAACAAATGCATAGGTTCGTACGTGAGGTGCCAGTTAAATGCCTCCAAAGTGCGCCCGAGCTCCTTCCGCCAGACAAAGTTCTGATCACGTGTTCCGCTGACTAGTGTTGGGGGTGGGCGTAAAAAGGGGTGAAAAACCGGTGATATCAGGGCGTAATAATTTCTGCTTTGGGAAAGTGCGTGTGAAATCGCATATTCCGCACGTCGTGTGACAAATTGTATCCCATTTGCAACGTTACGCGGCGCGGATTGAACGACGTGAGCGCGTGGGCCTGGGAACGAGGCGCAGGTGTCGGAGAGCCAATAGATCCCTCTTTTCTGCTCCACTTTATCATCCCAATATACCGTGCTGCTGATGCCACGTTTGAGCCTCTTTAATGGCTTACGATGAAGACGGCTTGTGAGAGATAGATTCTCTGCACTATATATTTCGACGCCTAGTTGGGGTGGAACCTACCACAGAGTTGGGTGTTGGGTGGCGATATGGCGGCGGAAGTTCCAACATTTTAGTTGTCACATTTTCACCATCATTGTCGTATATGTACAGCAGTTTCAGCAACGTGAGGCAGGCTGCCGAGTCGTCGGGGAGCTGTTCGAATGTTTGTGTACATCTGTACGGAGATGAGATGGTTTGGTCTAGTTGGATGCTGCTGCTGCTGTGTGGATGTGGATGTGTACTGGCATCCATTTCACATATTAAATCCTAGTTTGATTGTCATATTAATATCACATTCATTTGTGGGGTTCCGAGATGGGAAAAGATGGACTTTTGTCATGCTTCTAGTGAGGCCGTATTTGGGGCCGTGTGGATGCGGACATGATGCTCTGTGCCGGGACTCTGCCCCATTTATGGTTATGGTTTGGGAGGATATGTCTGCGGAAAGTGTCATAACGTTTTAAGAGATGTTGCCCAAATTAGTCCGGCAAGTTGTGACGGATAGTTGTAAATGGGAATGAGAATGGAAGGCTTCGGACGAATTTTGGAGTGATTATGTGAAATGTATGTGTGTGTAAGATTTTTACTGTGGAGTTTTGATACAACTAGCTATATTAAAATCGCATTTTGGAGGCAAACATATTCTTTCCTGCATGGTTCATTATCATCATTGTCGAGCTCATTCAATGATGACTCTGAATTGGCTACTACAGAAGAACACTGGGTTAGAGCATGAGAGGAGTAATCTATCTTTAGCGTAGAAACTTCTGCTATTCGAACTTCAATGGCACTGCCTTCATACGTCTCTTATAATAACATTAGGAACGTCACGTAACCGGTCGAATGAGTGGTTTTTGGTTGGTTCTGATAGTTTGCTTTACACTTTTAAGTAAGTTCAATAATGTAAGTTTTGGAGCTAAATTCGAGAAATAAATCTTCAATACTAATTGTGTTCTCCAACATTCTTATTTTTATTTTTTTTCCAAAATATATATTTTTAACAAGGCTCATATGGCGTTAGCCTGACGGGGCCGGGAGTTCAATATTTGAAAATTTTTCTTATTATCTATGTTAGTAATATGTAACCGATCACTCGCGGTTGGCTCGAGGTTACTATCACAAGTTTTCTCGTAATTGGGATGTTGCTGTCTCCAATGCTCTGTACGTGTGCCCGACACGGGGTACTTTCTATTGGGATGCAGCTGACCATTAATCCGCAACGCCCCTTAGTCTGTACCCCATATATAGCGTGGTGCGTCTTCTCGACTCGAGAAATTCAGGATAGAATGGTCACTAGCCGGCACAATCATCAGCTCGTGTAGAGTTGTCATGAGCGGTACACTGCCGTAATCTCGCAAACTGACGCAAGCGCCAGAGGTAAGAATTTTCAGTACGGGACTTTTTGTAAAATTGCATGTATAATAAGCATACGCGTACATTACGAAAATCTGATCTGTACAAAATGTGTATTCTTGATGGAAAAACATTGCCATCGGCTTGATTTTTGAAAAAATGCAGTTTTTTTCAAGCTATGCCACCAAAGCCAGTTTGTTGTGGAAACAACAAATTTAAATCGCTGTTTCCACAACCGATTGGCGTTCATCCATCAAAGTATGCAAGAATCTGTTTCCAATTATTTTCTCCAACATGCTGCCGTTGAGCGAAGCATCAGGAAGCATCAGGGAGAAGAATTCACACACTTTCCCAACTTTGTAGCAGGCGTTAACGTAGTTGAGAACCCGATTGTAATAATTATGGACAGCACCGATTTTTTCGAATTCAAAATGCAATTGAAACCATCCGTGTTAAATAACATAAAGCCGTCCGAAATTATCCGAAGTAACACAGATACAGTTTACGCGAGGATGTTTTGAGTTTTGTTACAAGATGCGTTTCGTTCGTGCAGCTGTTCACCAAATCCGACATTTACCCTTCAATCACCACTCAGCTTCAATTTATCCGAAAGAGGAATTGAACAGACGAGGAAAGTAAACATCGTCAAGAAGCTTTATCCCTTGATACCTGAAGAAAAAAGACACTATATATTAGGGAATCCTTGTAATCAACAATTAAATTGATGAGTTTGAACTATTTAGTTCTAATCTTTATGAGCAATAGAACAGCAATACACTTCAATCTAGGATAAACTTTATTTTAAGATGAGTTTGATTTTATGAATTTAAAGTACGTGGTTTTGTGAGCTTCTTAGTACATGATTTGTAATTCTGAAACAAAATTGCTATTATAAAAGTAACATTATATGGGGATGGACTGTTTGTGATTAAAATATTTGGCATGACAAGCTTTTCGGAAAAGTGTTTTTTTACAAGAAAGAAGGCATGTGACTTTTATTATGCTAAACGTTCATTACGGAAGATGTTGTCATGTGAAATTTGCTGTCCCTGCCCGTCTATCAGAACAGATCAAAAAATCACATCGCATCACTATCAAATTACGTCACAGTATAGGGGAAATGGCGCTTGCGCCACATCACAGTGGAAATGGCGCTTGCGCCACTCCGTTTTCAAGCTTTTACGGAGTCATTTTTTTCACATTTCTGTAAATTTTCACAATTGTTTGGAAGGATTTGGTATTCTTTATCGATCTATAACAAAAAACGTAAAATGTCAATGTTGGCGCTTGCGTCACTTTGCGAGATTACGGCACTGCCGTTCTACGCATAGTTGTCCCATGTTCCAAAATCAGCAACTGAGAAAAACGCAATCAAAGTTTTCTAACACATTTGTCTAGCAGAAGCTTCAAGCATTTCAGTTTAGCAATGCATCGGGTTTTTTATAAGCACTAAGCTATTGTTTAATGAAATGTGAAGAGATTCCCTCAATTGAAGCAATCTAGGTGGATTAGGGGCTTAAAATGCATGGTGGGACAGTTATGCGTAGAATATCAACATGGGACAGTTGAACTTGATTTTGTTTTTTTTTAATACTGGGAACAAATAATAAGTTTTTTGTGTTTTTCCAAAAGATTATGCAAAAAAATATTTTTTTATGGAGCAAAAGTGAAAATTGTCAAAAAGTAACATTTGAGAACTATGCGTAAAACGACAGTGTCAAAGCATAAAAAAGTAAACATAATTGGCACCGTGGTTTAGTATATAGTAATGTAGTATCCCTAGTATCAGTACTGGAACTTTTTCCTACATCTTGTTCTCCTATTGAACGACGATAAAGTTGACGTTAAGGAGATTGTATTGAAATACTTCGAATCCGGTCATACGTTCATGGCGGCTGACAGTTTTCATGCTGCTGTTGAAACTGCCGAGTAGTAGATTTCGAAGATTTCAAAAAGGCTGTTGGAGGGGCCAAGAAGCGCATCGATGTGATGGACATGCAGAGCATACATTTTTTTTAAACTGAATTTGCCGTTACTCAATACACTCTCAATAAATTAAATCCGCGGCCATAGATTGAGAATATTAGACGGGTCAGAATTGCAAAAGGTCGGTATGATATCGGCTATTCTGATGTTGTTGACAGCAAGCAACTGAATTATTGTGTTTTGCTATCTAAGAAACAGCAAAAGATGCTTGCAGCTGGTCACTTTTCCTTAGATGGCAGCATGAGGTGGCAAAAAGCTCCGAGAGGAATTCAAAAGCAACGGAAGAAATTGTTATTGGCAGCAATACTTCCAGTTGTTCCAGAAGCCAAGAAGTTTTTTTTTCGAGAACATGCCAACAAATTAATGCTTATATACTTCTTCATTTACAAAGCGTTTTATTTACCATTTGATAGAGCTTGAAATGATAGATCTCCTAAAAATAAAAATATTAAAAAAACTATACCAAAATATTTCAATGTTTATTATGCTGCCTTCACATTCAATTTACACATTACACTTCCATTAGATTATACCAATGGGGGCTAAACCACGTAATAAGCCACGTAAGTTCATTTTCAGTCAATTCAGTCCTTATCTTCTTCTCTCTTGATGCATACATTTCTGGATTTTGTTAATAATCGTACACTTTGACCAAATCTCCTCTTTTCCTGAAAGTGTACGTGGTTTATGGATGACCCTTTTCTTTCAAAAGCACTCCTAGCAGTTTATATTATTATATGAATAATGCACATAACATTCCTGTACTTGAATCGATTCATTTATTATTGATGTACAAAAAATACATAGTGGGACAGTTATGCCTAGAATATCAACATGGGACAATTGAACTTGATGTTGTTTTTTTAAATACTGGGAACAAACAATAAGGTTTTTTGCGTTTTTCCGAAAGATTATGCATAAAAACATCGTTTTATGAAGAAAAGTGAAAATTGTCAAAAAGTAACATGGGACAACTATGCGTAGAACGGCAGGGCAGTACAACCTTTGGATTTTGTTGAATGAAAAGTGGTCTGCACAACCTTTGTATCTGTAAAGAGTGTGTGTATGTATTGCCGCGACTGAGTAAAACTTTATAGATCGGATAGGAGGGGTATGAAACAGGGACATAACGAAGGAAACATCATTAAACGTTGACATCGGCGTTTCTGAGGAACAGGCATAGATGAAGCAGAAGATCAGGATCACGGCTACCTAAGATATCGTGGACGGGGATATCCGATTGTCTGCCTTGTGCTCTCAGTACTCTAGAGAGCTGAGAGCGAGCAGCATGAAACCGGATACACGACCAGACATTATGTTCGATGTCGTGGTAACACAATAACATTTTGATGTTGGTTTATGGTGGTTGACTGAAAAAAAAAAATCAACGCCTAGCAAGTAATTTGGGAGTGTATCACGCAACATCTGTAACAGTGCGGATTTAGAGAACGACTAAATTCTGTACAGTTGACAATGTCTTGAAAATGAAAGTACATGTGTCGAAACGTTCAGAAGGTTGCTAAAAATATTCGAAAACGCATACCCAACTAACTAAACACGATGAGCTCCGACCGAACTAGGGAACCGACAATGAACTTTCATTCTGACCCACAACGGTCCCTGCCGAAAAGAATTTTTTAAAAAGCCAACTTTTAAAAAATTCTTTTATGATTTTGTTTGCAAACTTGTTGCCATTAAGAAGACAACTTCATTATCCTCCCCTTATAACCCCCCCCCCCCACTCCTTAATTGCAAAAAACTCAGACAGCCAGTTTTCGCAAGCCCCTTTTGAGGCCAACTTAGTATCACCAAGAGCGTTTTGCATGAACCGGAAGAGATGATAATCACTTGGAGCCAGGTCCGTACTATACGATGGGTGCAATAGAACATCCCATCCGAGTTCCCGTAGCTTCTGGCGGGTCATCGAAGATATGTGAGGCCGAGCGTTGTCCTGGTAGAAAACAATACCATTCCTATTGATCATTTCTGGCCGCTTCTGGTCAATCGCCTGCTTCAAACGGTCAAGCTGCTCACAGTAGAGAACCGAGTTGAGGGTCTGGCCATAGTTGAGCAGCTTATAGTGGATGATTCCCTTCCAATCCCACCAAACACACAGCGAAACCTTCCTGGCCGTCAATCCGGGCTTGGCGATGGTTTGAGCTGGCCGACTTTTTTCGCTTTAGGTTGTCGTACGTGATCCACTTTTCATCACCAGTCAGTGCTGTGCGAATCGTTACAGTATCGGATCCATAAACTGCACGAATTTTTTCGGCCGCCTTCGTTGCAGTTTTACCTCGCAAAATATATAGTATAGTATAGTATGACACGATGCGATAAGTACAACACAAGATATGTTTAAGTGTTGCCATATATTGACAATATACGACAAAGATTTCTTCTGTCTGAAACCAATGATCAAAGTGGGGGTTGGGATCCTATAAAGCTGGAGCAGCTATGATTATTCGAATTTCTAAAAAAACAACGAAATCTCTTCGCAGACACCAACAATGTTGATTTTTTCTTTTTCTCCAAACTGAAATTTTAGTTTTGTAGACTGAAGTCGCAATAGAAATAGCGTTTAAGGAGCTTATAACCAATATCCCGAGCACTGGTTAAAGCGTTGATATATGTGTTTTACTTATAATAAGAGCTATTTGAACATGAGATCGAGTTAAAATAAAATCCATCAGCATCAGCATTTATTTCTTCTTCAATTGATTTTCTAGAACAGTGATTTTCAACCGGTGGGGAATTTGTTCATTAAAAGAGGGAATTGTGCAAGGGAATATTGCACATTTACTTCGTTTTGAAGATAGCAATGATTGGCAAAAGTTGCCACGAAAACTTTATTGGATACGCAAAAATTTCCGATCCCTGGCAAACATTCATAAATATGAAATGTAATGTTCAATTGAACAACTTCGCAATGCTTGAAAGACTTTCGTCAGTGAATGGTGATGGAACAGACGAAAGTACAGAAGACCATAAAAAGGAAGTTATACAGCATTTGTCAAGACTTTTTACAACACGTTAAACGTGAAACATATTTTCCTCATATCAAAGATCAAGATCTGGATATGGTTTGAAATCCCTTCCGACTGGCAGTGACGAAAGTTTCGGATCGATTTCAGAACAAACTCATCGATTCTCAAATGATCGATTCTTATCCTGATATGCGGAATGATCGTTACGAGTGTTGTTGTCTTTTGTGTAATATTTATGTGAATCTGGATTTCACACAATGCTGCTGATGGAAACAAAACACCGTAACAGAGTGAATATCGAAGATGTCATGATTTTGAGAGTTAATAGCTCCTAAAGAACTGAACGAAATGGTATGATAACTTCATTCAAAAGATAAATTGTCTACGAGTTTCATTCATTCACTAGTTTAGTCAATAATTTAATCAATACACACAAAAAATAGTTCTGCGCAGTGGCGATATCGTACTCAATGAGAATCATCCGAGGTGGGATTTTTGCTAATTGAAGAAATACAATTGATTACTAAGCCAACGGCAGTTCTACGTCAACCTTGCGGTTATATTATAGGTATAACCCAACCATATTTTTTTATCTTTTTTGTAATCAGATACAAGTATAAAATAATTTTTTTAGCGAATATAACTTGGCAACCGTTTGTATTCTTTTATTATTTTACTGATATACTACAGACTATCTTCCGAAATACTGATAGGGGGAAAGCACTGGGATTAATTTTCAGTGAAAACCACTGTTCTAGAATGTAATTTATCTTATTCATAAACTTGCCGCTACGAGTTTTCGTAAACATTATAAAAGTTAAATTAGCTCACAAAAAAGAGTGAACGTATGTATTCAAAAACGGACTAATTTCGTATGGCGATGAAAAAAAGTACAGAAGATAATAGAATGCCAATTTAAAATCGTATTTGGACTTTTTGGACACCCCATACCCATACAAACAATCATAATCAAGTGAAAAAATATGAGAAGAGTGATTGTGTGAGAGGAATGCTGGTATAATGGTATGGTAAAATGAACCAGTGCTTAATTTTAAATAATTTAATTAAAAACCAATTAATATTTAGTGACCACCCTATTCTTAGAACATATGAAGCTATTCGAGACACCCTGCTATGCCTGAATTTCTCGAATGTTGAAGATAATAAACAAAAAACAGTAATTGCTCTCTCGGTAGTCATTCAGATGTAATTTTACGTAGATCGTATTCAAGGAATTTCCCTTGAAATTTATTTTATCCGACCTGATATCTTCGATAAGTCATCAGTTTGAGTGACTGTTCACATATTCTAGAAGAGGTAAACCGATATTTTGTTTGATTTCAGTGATTAATTTGCTTTGAAAATTTCTTGGTTGTTTGAGGGCGAAATGAGCCACCACTGGATAGCGACTTAAATTGTTGTTTTCTAAAACTGATCTACGTTATCACATGTTGCTCTTCAAAGGGTTCCTTTTTTGGCTTTGACCCTGGAAAAATATGCCACCTCACCCAAAACCAAGCCTTTTGTGTTTGTTACTAGGTTTTTGTAGGTATTTGAAAATTTCAATAACGTCCCTAGGTGAATAGGTCCAGTCTATGTCATACATGTACCTATCATTTCAATAATGATTTCAACAAATTAAGATAAGAAACAACACATAAGTCTATCCCGTTCAACTTCTTCTTGGATGGCACTAACTAACGAAATTTCTTTGACGAAAAATCCCCCGGCCAGAACGGGAATCGAACCCGAGCCCCCGGCATGATAATGTGGAACGCTTTTAACAGCATCAGCATTTTACCTATTGTTCATTCTACCACCATCATGTGATCATTTTAACAGCACACTAAAAATAGGCTCGATTTGTCGATTTTTTTTTTAATGAAAAATGTTGTCTTATTTTTTATAGTTAAAATCGTTCGATATCTTGAATAATACTTAGTTAGGCTAGAGAATTCGCTTCGAAAAACGAGGATTGTAGCAGTTTGTTGGATGCAATAAAGGGCATATTTCTTAGGGTGTTCATTTTATCACTTCTTCCCCTAAATAACCAAAATCAATCGCTTCGGAATGCCTTCTCACTGGTAAAATAGTTAATAGTGGTAGGCTAACATTGGAACATTAAAAATTGCAACGCAACTTTAAGGTCTGCCTTCGCACAAAAAATTATTAGCAATAGTGTCAAGGACATGACCGCATTGTTGACTGTTGGTAGCCATAAAAGGTTGGATGGTTGAGATAGCAGCTGGTAGAAGAAGCTTAATATTATTGCTTTATGATTCATTTCTGCCATCGCAAGAACAATGTACAAGTTGGTCCCATGTCGAAGTTTGTGTCCTCATGGCCAATGTATGTTCTGTACTGAATATGCATCGCGAATATTCTTCGCCTTCTTTGTATTATAGAAATCTTTCTGCAATGTTTATAACCTTGAAAAACGGTTATTCAGTTAATCAAAACCACGGTCACAGGTGATTCTATATTTGTTCTAAGAACCAAAAAACAACAATAAGGTACGCATAAAAACAAAACTTTGGCAACGCATATAGAACAACAGCATTGTGGGCGTGCAAAGCAAAAATATACAAGCACTCTCCACCAGACGGTCGGGAAACGATGAATCATTTTATAGGCCACATCATTCATTTACAACACGCTCTCACCTCTCAGAAATTATTTTCCTCTTCGACCACTTTGTGTAACATCAGCGTTAAGAAGGAATGTTGACTGCTTGCTGACTGAAACGGTGAATCATTTTATAGACTACATCATTCATTCACAACACACTATCATCTCTCAGAATTTATTTTCCTCTTGGGCCGCTTTGTGTGACATCAGAATTAGGAAAGACTGTTGACTGCTCGTTGGCTGGAGCGAGACAGTGTAACATAAATAACGATTGCCTTCTTTTATACCTAATAATACCTAATACCTAATAAGTTCTAAACGGGCGAAGTTTAAGCGGGGACTCGGAAACTGGAAACTGGAAACCTGGAAACTGGACCTGGAGAAAAATATTTTTACATTTTCTGGTAGCTTAAGCTTCAGAAATGTTACGAACGCGAAAACATAATGTAACGTATTTGCGGATAATTTGCTTCATTCAGTACAACACATCGCAGTAAAAGTAAAATAAAAACGCGTTTTTCTCGAATCCTTGTTACTTTTACCTGCCGGTGCATTTATTTCAGGATTTATACGATTGAAATGACTGAAATATTTTTCCACCATTTTTTTTATTCGGAAGCGTAGCGGTTTTTCGATTTTATATAAACATTTCAATAACGGTTTTTGTCACAAAAATGGAAAAACGGCAATTTTAAGTTTTTTTTTGAATTTTGTAAACGCACTAAACTCCGCGTTTGAGAATTCATTTTTACGTATTCTAGCCAAATTCAGTCATATGCTGTCGATAGCGAATGTACAAAAAAAAACAATTCCGGGATTGAACTCAAATCACCACATTTTGGCGGGAAGTTTGGAGCAAAACATCCTAGAATAAAACGTTATATATTTAGATTTACATATTGAATCACATATAGATTCCATTTTGTGTGTTCCTTTCTTAAATGGTTACGATTTCACAAAGTATTGAAAATTTCAGAAATTTTCAAAAATTCATATCCCCATTTTGGTGGGTTTCCATAGAGTTTTAAGGGCTTCCAATAAAAATATACCAAAAATATCGAGGGTTGAATGTATTGAGATAAGAAGTTTTTAATGTTGAATTCAATTTTTGCCTCAATCATGTCATTATGCCATTCATGTAGATTTTCATTGACACACAAACAAACATAACACACATGCACACTCAAATAATACGAAGATCTGCAGTGATTACGAGACAGTTTGAAAATATTAAAGCTGTCTTTTTAGGCAGCTTTAGCAGACTCAACCGAGACTAGAATTAACATCAAACATCTCTGCATGTCCGTTATGAATGAGAGCAAACCATAAATTGAATGTTGAAGCGGAAAAAATATTTACTGGGCCACTTATTTTTCCGTTTCAGCCTTGGATAATATGATGAAGCATTGTTTTCGCAATGGTATGGATTTATTCAAATTTTGCTTTGGTTTTACTTTACTCTCTCTGTTTAAACGTCAAAATTGGGGGTTTCGCTCGTTTGAATAATGATTCACATAATACAATAATTCATTGCTTTGTTTAACACGTTCGTCGCCCAACGCAACGATTCTGAGTTTCTTGCCAGGCCAACTTGAGGATACATTATTAAATGAAGATCAAACTTAGTTTGTAGACAACTTTTACATGATTTCGCAATAATTTTCAAAATTTGAAGCTGAATTGACAACAATAACACATGTCGAAGTTATACTATATGGGTTCCGCAAAAAAACTGCAGGGAAAACCATCCGTACTATAAAATAATAAAAAGTATAGTATAAAAATTATAATAAAATACCCTATGATCATAAAGTACCGGGATTTTATTTTATAAAACAAAAAATAATCTCAGACGAATTTATTTCGTCTACCTCAAAATAATATCTATCTTTCGTATTTGCCTTCTTCAAGCTTCAATCGCTCTGTCTAGATATTAGATTTTACACCTATGGCATGAAGCGACAAAATGGAGCAATAATGGTTAAAAACAGTTATAATTTATTTAAAAAAGTTGTATTTTAAAATCACAGTATCTCAGAAACGATAGCATCTAGTAAAATTTTTTCGCGCACTTTTTGACTGAAAATTAAGCGTACTTTAAAAAATCGGGTCTAAAAACAATTATAAGAAGTCCAACAACTTGTTGGTCCATTATTTCTCCATTTTTGCACACAATGCAATAAATTTCATTAGTTGTACGCTGCAATATTTGACATATATGAAAAAATCGAAAACACCTTTTTTTTTGAGAAAATTGGGTTTTTAATGTTATCCTCGAAATAAAATAAAAATAAAACATTTTTCAACAGTATATAACATATTTTTTCAAGGTAATCCTCATAATAACCTGAAACATAACGGAAGTTACCAAATCAATCAGCATAACCATTTCTGATTTATACTTTTTTTTTAACTTTCAAGCAATTTTTTTCCTCTTCTTTCCCAAAAGTAAGGCTAGAGTCAAGATGGAAAACCGATGATGCAAATTGTTTTTTTTTCTGTCATAAATGTTATGTTATCTTCCGTTAGATAGGCTTATTTGGATAGTTCCCTTCTGTTTCCTCAAATGGCTCCAACCAGAATTGTTTTTTTGTCGATAATTTTGTCGCGAGTGAAATGCTAGGGAAACTTGGTCGTGATTTTTCTTGAACATCTTGTAAATGGCTTGACAAGTTTCAGAACATCGTGTTCACTGAGAAGCATCGATGATATTTTCCCAAATAAGAAAAACCATTCAAAACATTCGTTCCAATTGTATGCCAAGTTTATTGAGTTTATTAGGCATAACTGTGAAAACCTGCATTTGGTTTTTGTCGGAAATAATTGCTCGTCAACTGTAATATTTTGCCCTGGTTGATAGCCAGCTGGACTATTCTCAATATTCTCAAAGCTCCACAAGCATATAAAATCCCAATAAATGCACATATTTCAGATAATTCTGTTGTTCAATCATTCCTCGAAATTCAGCAGTCTACATTTGTGCGTTTTATATATGCTTCATAATGTTGCTATCTATTATCAACGAGATAATAATCATTGGTGATCGACTCCTCATCGTTATCTTCAGTGTTTCATTTTGAATACAATCTGCCTCATCTCCACAAGATAGTTCAGAATTTATTGCATCTGATTCTACAGTTTTTATTCAACACTAGCTGACCCGGCAAACTTCGTCCCGTCCAGCATTTGTTTTTTGTTATCAAAACCTTCAAACATTCACGTTTTCTTACTATGAGCAAGTTCATGGGTCCAATCGCTGAACTGTTCATTGATTGATCTTCTAATCGACCCAGTTGAATTTACCTTTTACTATAAAATTCCTAGTATTTCTAACAAAAGTCATCATTATATAATCAGTTTATTTTCAGACACATTTCTCGTACAAGATTTTTCAACCACTTGCAAATAACATGTTTCTCCGTTACATGGAATAAATGTTTTATACAGAAAATATGATTGAATAAAGACAGCCTTAAATCGGACAATTCCTTCCTCGAGTTGCTCTTATCAACACATTCGGCGATACTCTTTTATTGGAATAGATAGAAGAAGATATAGGAGTGCGTTTCATCACATTGAAATCCATTTCCAGTTTCAAACAAAGATAAATTTCGCTAGCGCAAACGTCAAATGGACTAACAGCACTTGTCACTATGTAATTGTAGAACATATGGGAATTTAATTTTCCGAATTTTCTCTTTTTCCATCAGAGTTTTCCGAATATTTTCAATTTTCATGTTTGATTCGAATATTTTTGGTTGAAATGTGTGTAATATTTTTATGGGACCCCCTCACCATTCCTGAGGAGAGAGGGGTCTCATACCATCATAGAAGCATTTCTCATACCCAAAAACCCTTACGTCCCAAATTGTGCATGATTAATTCTCGAGTTATGCAGAAGTTTGTGTTCGTGTGCCCCCTGTAATTTGTGTTTCATTTGTATGCCAGTGAAAACCGCCTTCCAATACAATGCCGAAACTGGTCATATACGAAATTTACTGAATTCAGTAATAAAAGTTATTTTATTATTTGAAATTCCTCAATCAGTCAAAATGCTGCTTTTGGGCTATATAGGTATAACACACATATATCTCCGGAAATGAAGGAGGGAGAAGACAACTATAATTATCAATAAACACTGTTATATGTTGTGTAAAAAAGTCACAACATTCTAAGAACTTGTGCCATTATATACATAACAGCTTTCCTAATTGAAATAGAAAAGCAGACAAAATGACTTGCTTGGGAAATCTAATGTTAATACTGTTTTTCAAAAAAAAAAAAAGTTGAATCTTATGATATTAGGGGTCAATTCACGGGGTCATTTTTATCCAATCAATGATTTATGACACTTGCGGTGTGGAATGTTGCACTTTTTTTTTTGGCAAACAGCTCATAAAAAGAAAAAAAATGCTCTGATTATCTCGACCCTTAAATTAACGAAAAACATAATGAGTTTCACGAACTGGATCATGGTTTTCGTAAACAACTGCACAGTTTACAGGCGTTGTTCCGGACACAATTCATTCATTCATGATGAAATGGCAAATCAAATCAAAACATGACAATCAAAACAATCAAATTTTGACATCTGTCAAAATGGTTCACAGCAAGTGTTGCCAACTTAATTATGTCGCTATAAAAACCACCTGTGCATCATTCATTACATCCTTGCGTTTATTTTTTAACACCACACCTGAGAAAAGATCATCGTTGTCTGGAAATGAATTCGCGTGTAATCCACTTCTCGGAAATTGAAACAATTGGAGTTTATCATACCTACGTATCTCCGTAGGATTAGCATACATCAACCTTCGCCTATCTGCAGCCTGCCGGTTTCAGTGGCGGGAAACTCGCACGCCCAACAAAACTTCAAAGTTTCGCTTTTTTTTAGCGAACTCACCTACGTTCCCCGGGGACCCGCGTTCGCCAACGCTTTCGAGTACCATGAAAAAAAAGTTCTCAATCGACGCGCTTTGCTGTGTGTTTGCGTGTGCGTCATGAAGCCGCCTATTTTGTTTCTCACCTCCCCCCAGAAGGCCACCCCTCACCCAAAAACGTGTTTCACGTGCGGGCATTTTGTCACGGTTTGATCCTTGTTGGTTCGAAACAGCGGGCACGTGTAAAACTGCCTCCGCATGTATGGTGCGAGAAGCGAGTATTAGGTTATCATTCCACGAAAATCATTCGGAAGGGGAGTTTTATCGGCGGAAAAATGTTTTCCCCCAGGTGTGGAGTGAGTGAATTTCCCACTTTTTTTTTTCTCTCTCGCTCTTTCCGGTTATCCGGTGCGATGTTGAATAGTTAAGCTCTCGTGCTAAATCGCAGGCAGGCAAAACGAATTCCGAACATTTAAAGGTGCGTCGCAACACATAATGCCACCATTGACTCGTATCGGGGATTTGAATTGTTAGCTGATTGTCAAGCTCGGGTTCGTGTCATGAGCTAGGAGCGTAAAGAAGGGATGATATCACGTATCGGGCCCGGGTTGGATTCAGCATCCGACTGGAGTGTATATTATTTATTTAAAGCTTATGCTATCGCAGGTACGAACGCGGAGAGGAATAATAGTCCACGTGATGTCAGATTCGGAGAAGAATCATGCTGTGGGGGATGGAATAGCGATAAGGGGTACACTTACGAGTACGAGCGAGATTAGCTGACGTGTGTGTGTGCGCGGGTGTCATTAGGTTCATCTGGATAAAACGAACAAAGAGCAAATCAATATTTTCCATCGTAAACGTTGGATTGAATCAAACATTCAAATTTCACAGCATTACAGCCCAGTTTAAGGTAGGATATTGTAGCCAACTCTCAGCTGTCGATATTTTGCCGCTTCGGCGGCTTTCCCGGGAAATGCTTTCCCCCGGGGAACGCACCCTGACTGACCACTTTCATTCTGTGATGTGCGGTTTCACATTTCAATAGGCTGTGGCCTACTTGTTTATTTTGTGTGGTTCCGGACGTGCACGCACCCACATAAACATGCACTGACCGCCTATCTGCGCACATACACACACATACACACTCACCCGCCCTAGCCTAGTAATGACCACAGGGGATGCATACGGCGAAACGGTGTGGGATAGTGAGCCCATCCGTGCCGATTGACATCAGCATTGATAATCATCGGTTTCGGAATTCTGGACGATAGCGGAGTCCGCGTGCCGTTCTGTCGATCGTGGCATCCCAAATTCATTTGGTCCACGGATTTTGTTTGCTAACTAGATGAATGAAGTGAAATTTTGCACACCTACAGACACACACACACACGTATTCCCCTTTCGCTGGGATCGACCAGGTCCGAAAGCGACCATGTTTCGGAGGGGTGGCCATCCGGCAGGGGTGGGGGCATGATTGCAACTGCCACCGTCCAGATGTTGAGGCGATAAGCACTTCCACTGCGGGGTCCAGTGCGCTGTTTGAATATATAGCACAGGTGATTATTGCAGCGATTATCGAGTAATTATTGGTGATTACCATGAAATTGCTCATTTCTGCCGCATGGGAACCGGTAGGAGATTGAACTGTTTTCAATCGAAGGTGATGTACTCTGGGACGTTTTGCACTTGTGATTCTTCGTATTTTCTTGTTTTTTACGCCGAATGCTGTTGATAATTTCTGGGATCTGAAATCGGAACTCATCGGTAGTGTGCTTCCTGCATCGGTACATTGGAATCCAGTGGGGTTTGTTCAAAATTCCCTGGATCTTTTCTGAAAAACTATTTTCAAAAAGTGATTTGTGAGGAATTTCGCTTTCGTGTTTAGTGCGACTGTTTGTGTGGCTCCGTCTGAATTATGTTTTTTATTGCCACACGCACAGATTCTTCTGGAAAGGTACATTTATTCGATTCCCTTGCTACAGTTTCTGTACAGTACATATTGAAAAAACTATCAGGGTAATGGATGGTGAAGGCAAATCATTTTTAGGAATACATGTAGCAGTTTTTTTTCGTGAGGCTGATCAAACAAACAAGGATAAATAGATTCGATTTTAATGATCCGACACTCAAGACGGCTATTTCTATTGATCTCAATATGCCTTACTTCTCGGTATAGGCCAAGCAAAGTTTTTCTAAATATAATCAGAACAAGAATAAGCTAAGCAAGAATAAGGAATTGAATCTAAATTTAAAATGATTACGTAGATGCATCATCAAACGCAGGTGATTCAAGGCTTGCAAATGTTACTATACATTTACAAAATGTAGTATTTGTAGTGGAGTGCTCCCGTGGCCGAGTAGTTAGCGTCCTACATTATCATGTCGGGGGTTCGGGTTTGATTCCCCTTGTGGTCGGGGGATTCTTCGTCAAAGAAATATCTTCCGACATGCACTGTGGTAACGCGTATTCTAGAGCTTGCCACTCTTCAATACATTCAAGGCGTGTTATCCGGAATGGATGATATCTCAACTAAGTACTACTCTAAAAATGTCACAAGTAATACCTATGAGGTCTGTTCAAAAAATAATCGCGACATTCGAATTTACACGAGTTACGTATATTCGATTCTAGATTGTTTTTGTGGCATTATGTTGGTACTCATGTCTCTTACTTATGCTGACAAGTACGGCTATTTTGAATGTTCAGTTAATTTTTGACAAATGCTTCTCTTACACGTGTTTTGGTTCATCTTCGATTTTTGCCTATCGCATATCTCTAGAGAAATCCCTTCGTAGTGCTGAAGCAAAATCGGCTATGGCTATGGAAATGCTTAATGGAATGGGATAGAGTGGACCACTGTATCTACGAGAGCTGTTCTAAAAGTATCACAGTTTTTGTATACCCACGGATTACTTTTATTCAATTTCAGTTGTCGACGTGCTCGGGTTTCCGGCACGCTTTGCGTCGTTTACATCTTTTCGACCCTCCGAGAACATTTTTTCGAACTCCGAAATACGTTGTTTCGCTCCAAGTTAGGTTCACCAGATGTCACAAACAACATTCGGAATGTGTTCGCGCACTTAATTTTGTTTTTCACACAAAATTTGAAACAGATTCGTGCATCCAATTTAGCAATAGAAAACAGATTTTTACTCCTTCCGGTACAGATGAAAATATATTCTAATAGAGTTAGGGGGTGGAAAAAGAAATGTCGTATATTGTCAACATATGGCTACACTTAAACATATCTTGTGTTGTACTTATCGTATCGGGTCATACTATACGGCTATTTAAAGACGACAATCTGTGCTACAAGTGTCGTTTTGATAGTGTTGTGATTGTATTTTTCAGTCTCAAGTTATAGCGCGTCAAAGATGGAGTCCACCAAGCAAGAAATTCGCCATATTTTACGTTTTTACTACCTGCGAGGTAAAACTGCAACGAAGGCGGCCGAAAAAAATCGTGTAGTTTATGAACCCGATACTGTAACGATTCGAACAGCACAGCGTTGGTTTGGTGGATTTCGTTCTGGTGTAGTGGCTGTCAAAGATACATCCCGTACTGGTAGGCCAATCGTCGTGGAAACCGATAAAATCGTTGAAATCATCCAAGTAGACCGGCATGTGAGCACTCGCTCGATTGGCCAGGAACTGGGTATAGACCATAAAACCGTTTGGAACCATTTGCAGAAGATTGGATTCCACAAAAAGCTGGATGTATGGGTGCCACACGAGTCGACGCAAAAAAATCTTTTAGACCGAATCAACGCCTGCGATGCACTGTTGAAACGGAACGAACTCGACCCATTTTTGAAGAAGATGGTGACTGGTGATGAAAAGTGGATCACGTACCACAACTTAAAGCGAAAAAAGTGGTGATCAAAGCGCGGTGAGCCGGCCCAAACCATCGCCAAGCTCGGATTGACGGCCAGGAAGGTTTCGCTGTGTGTTTGGTGGGATTGGAAGGGAATCATCCACTATGAGCTGCTCAACTAAGGCCAGACCCTCAACTTGGTTCTCTACTGTGAGCAACTTGATCGTTTGAAGCAGGCGATTGACCAGAAGCGGCCAGAAATGATCAATATGAATGGTGTTGTTTTCCACCAGGACAACGCTCGGCCGCACACATATTTGATGACCCGCCAGAAGCTACGGGAGCTCGGATGGGATGTCCTATTGCACCCACCGTATAGTCCGGACCTGGCTCCAAGTGATTATCATCTCTTCCGGTCCATGCAAAATGCTCTTGGTGATACTAAGTTGGCCTCAAAAGAGGCTTGCGAAAACTGGCTGTCTGAGCTTTTTGCAAATAAGGAGGGGGGGTTTTGTAAGGGGGGGGTAAAAATCGTGATTTTTTGAAGATTTTGCTTGAATTTTCACCAAGAATTGTTTGTATTGATATTGCAGCCAAATTAAGAACGATAGAAGTTGGGTGTCAATGAACAAATTGTAGAGCGGTTAAAAAGCTTCAATTTAATTGATAAGAACAATCTAGTTTAATATAAATTTTAAGGATGAAATTATTTAAAATTATTAGCTCATGTAATGTTATGTTATATTATGTTTTTCACTTCCAAAATGTTATTAAAATCCACTTATTTAGATGTTCCACTACTATATCCTGTACTAAATTTTCTCATCTTTCAAATGAACGCAACAGAATCGTCTTCTGTAGCGTACTTTGTAATGTAGATTCAGTTTGAGGCAACAGAGTCCGAAACAAAAAAAAGTTCTATAACTCTGTCATTGTTGAAATTCGAACATATGCGTAGGAGGATTTTTCATCAAATATGATTGTCTATAACCTTCAAGAAATCGTCATTTGGTTAGGAAGGAAGCGGATTCATCGTTATTTGCAGTTTGTAACAAATCGTGATAATTCTTCGTGAATCGGATCATGATCGCTTAGTTTCCATTTTTGATTATTGACAACATTGTAAACTTGGTTGGAAAAGCATGTTTGTTTATAACATATAATGAAAACGAAGAAGAAATTTTTGAACTCCTTCAAAATCAGCGAATAGCTTGGAGGATGATAGAAAAGGAAGGCATCGGTCTAGGACTCGTGTTAAATTCCGCACGCAAAGGAATTCCAGTTTGTTCATTATTCACTGATTCCTCTAATGACTTGTTATCCATATTATAGCAGATGAATTGTCAACTCTGAATTTGATGTGAAGCTCTCTGACCACTAGAAAAAAGGGGGTGGATGATGCACTTTTCCGTACTGCGTAAATGATACATGAAATGAAATATGATTTTTTCTTCTGTAAACAAAGCCTTTCCTTTCGAATTTTCAAATGCAGCTGGTCCAAAAATTTATATCATCATTTTGGTGAATCTGACATGGCACCACTATATGTCAAACTATGTTAAATTGAAAGGGTTTTCTAATAAAAATGATTTCAAAAATATCAAGGGGGCCATGTTTTGAGCTTTTAACAATTTTCATAGTAAATTCAATTTTGAGTAAGGCTTTCTAAGGCAGTATTCTAGTCTAGAGATTTGAAAAAAAAATCAAATTTTTTTTTTCTTCATATTTCTGTAGTTTAGGCATTCAAAACTATACCCTAGAAAGGACTTATCGAAAATCATATTATTTACCGAGTTAGATCCATTTTAGTGATGCGGTATCTAACCTGCTACGGATATAACAATGAACTTCGAACGCGTTTTTCTCGAAACTAGTTTTTTCAAACTGTTTTTAAAAATCGGGAAACGTAAGAAAAAATGTTTTGAACCGCATTCTGTTTTTCAAACGGCCGCCATTTTGTCAAAAAAGATGTTTTCGACCTGCCCGAGGTTCATGCGATAGCGGCATCTTTACTGATTCAGAATCTGTTCAATTTTCGTTGTATCGTTAAAAGATAGATGAAAAAACAGGAAGTGGGTTATATCTATGGTATAACCGCAAGGGTGACGTAGGACTATCGTTAATTTAGAGATCATTTGTTTGAAGTTGAATCTAAATCCATTCTGAATGAATGAATAAATGAATATTTGGGGGACTTCGAAAACGAGAGCGTTACGTTGGAGGCACAAGGTTTTATGCATCCAATATAGGATACGAAAAACCTTGTTCTGAAGAATAATCTTCAGAAGCTTTCCTGCATTAAAATAAACTCTTTCAGATGAATGTATTTTTAAATTCCCAGAGGAACTTGCAGATTATTTTCCAGCAATGATTAGATCTTTCCGGTGCTGAATGACATCCAAACGGAAAGAATTCCGCGCGTGTATGTGTCGATCCTTCGCCGTCCACCTCGTACAGCACGTTAGGCAACGATGTTGTCTTGTCGATGTCCTCACGAAAAATGAATGCGTCTCACCACCAGAATATCGCTTAAGTATGTTTTGTGTGTGTGATTGAGTCGAGAGGTGTGGTTTACGATGGCAATTTGGAAGGCAAACTAGAGGGGAATAAACTCTCTGAGCTCGAAAGTTTCGGCGACTGAGCAATAATCGATTGCGTGCGCATACAATATTGGATACGGAAATATCCTACTGATGGGGAAGAATAATCTTCAGAAGCTTTCCTGCTAATTACACTTGGTTGAAAAATTACAAAATCAAATGTATTTGGTCGCTGTGTTATTTGGTTAGAAACATTAAAATAAACTCTTTCATATGAACGTAATTTTAAATTCCCAGAGGAACTGGCAGATTATATTCCAGAAATGATTAGATCTTTCCGGAACTTTCTCGATGCTGAATGGCATCCAAACGGAAAGAATTCCGCGCGTGTATGTGTGTGTGTAGCGATGTCTTCCCGGGGAACCGTTTGTGGCATCACTCTCCTCCTGATGGATTCCCTTCTGGCCTAAGGTGCACAAACAGGCTCTTGGTGACACCGTTCATCCGCGCTTTCATGATAAACGAAGAGCTTCACCACAACAGCGACAACATGCTCCAATCGCTGTTCAATTAGAACTGAGTGGATTTCCGAGCGGCGCTCGCTTATATACCGATTGGTGATTGGTGATTGGTGAATAGCCTGTTTTGAGAACAATTTTAAGACTATTGAAACAAGTTTTTGGATCAAAAAGTAACAAGTATATAACGCGTAGATATTTTATCTTTCGAATGAAGTGTTTATCATACCATTTCGTTCAGTTTTTTAGGAGCTATTAACGCTCAAAATCTCGGTCTCCGGCGTAACGCTTTCGGTTTCGAAACTTTGATTTTACACCCCGGTATAGAAATGAAAGACGTAGTCCTACGTCAAAATAATGATATAATGGATAGTAAAAATATTATTTGTTTTATTTTTACGGAGCTCGAGAAAACGTCAGAAATTCGTGTCTCTACACTAGAGTACCCCCTTAATGGTGAGTTTAATTTTCTTAAAATACGGTGAGCACAGGAGGAATAAGCTGGTATTTTACGAAGAACTTAAATCCGGGGATTGACGGATTGGTGCATTGACAAGACGTCTTAATATATTCGTTACGGAGGTGCTATGAAATATAAATCATATGAGGTGTTTCATATGTTTACTTATATTTCTCTCTATAATTCAAAATTAAATGGAATAGAGCTATTTGAAATCACGCTGAAATTAAGTTTTTCAATAATTTTATCATACACTGTTCAGATAAACATGGAAACAACATGGAAGGTAAATAATATTGCACAGATCATGCACAATAAACAAGTATGAGCAAAAAGATGCTGTAAGTTGGTCTTGGTTACTAATGTTTGTCATTGACTGTAGCTACCACCTTATGTACAATGTTTTAAAAATCAAAGAGGTTCGGAACAGCGATCGGGTCATTCGGCGTGGAATTTCTGAATATTGCAATGAACACCAATGAATTTCTGAATATTACAATGAACACCACGAGATATATCGGACATAAAAAAATCATGTTTATTTCTTTTCCATTTTTTCAGCCAGCAATTAGTCAACAGTATTTGTTAAGGTTGAGAGTAAAGTTGTAACTTTAAATCTAGATGTATGATTAAAAATTATGTGCAGCAAAGATGTTGGAAAATTAGTTAACTATCCAGGACTAATTACATTTTGAGTACACTTCAATATTATATTCAAATACAATGATTTTAATCGAAAATTTATTTCAATATTAATGTTTGTTAGAACTCAAAATATGACAATTTTTCTTTTTTTTTGCATATTTTTTTCGATTTTTTTCTGCATATTTTTGTTGGAAAACTCTTTCAATTTAATGAAATTGGATGTATGCATAGTGGTGCCTTGACGAATTCACCGGGATGAAAATATTATTTTTTTTAATTTATGAAATTTCAATGCACATTAGACAATACACGAACATTATTTTCATTGGATAAAATATGTTATATCTCAAAAAAGGTTAGTGCTAGAGTAAAACGTTACAAATTGTTTTTATTGTAAAATCGCATATAGATTCCGTTTGTTATATCATTTTTCTATAACAATAACGATTTCGCAAAGTATTGAAGTATAATAAATTAAGAAAAAATATATCATCTTAGTTTTAGTGAATCTAATGCGGCAATACTATTCGTCAAACTTTTTTTAATTCTTTGGATTGGAAATATCGAAAGGAACATGTTTTGAGTTATAATAACTTTTATTATCAAAATCAGTTTTTGAGTGAATTTTTTTGACGGTCTAATTTTGACTAAACAGTTTATTAATTTACCAACAGCTTAGCTGTGTTTCATATTTCAACCAGACATCTGGAATTCAAGTCATTATTTTTGAAGAAAAGGTCTGTGGTTCTTGGTATATCCTTTTTAAAAATCAATCGCAATTTAAATTGGTCTTCGGTATGGAAAATAATGATTTTGGGTAGCTGCCACTTTAGGACTTCTAAAAAATACGCTTGAGTCAAAATAATCGTTCCACTAGCGGATAACACTCAGGAAAATGCGTATGATACGATTCATTGAAATCGAATGCTCTCCAATTCGATTTATTATTCATTTGGTGTAGAAATTCTCATGTCTAATCATAAAATCAAATTTTCTAAGAAATAAATTATCAAATCTGGTCGTTGGAAATGACATCTTGAATTGTATTGTATCCCAAAATAATATCAAAAAATATTACTACAGTGAAGTCTCGATTATATCACTGGGCGTTTTTATCACGCCTCGTTTATATCACTCTCGATTTAATCACTCTAAATATTTCGTTTATATCACGTTTTTCGAAACAAAAGAAATAATATGAAAATTTCAATTCGTTGTTGAGTTGTTGAACTATCAAAACTTTATAAAAATAGTTCCATTTGAAGGTAGCCGGTGATACATTTTTGTGACAGCTTTTACGAATTGAAGTTTGTATTCATTCCTTTGGAACGAAAAATAGACGAGATAAAAAATCCTTCGGGACGTGAAAGGTTCAAGTGAATGTAAGATATAGGAAGTGACCACTTCCATGTCAAGACTTATGTGCCCAGAGCACCAGAAAGTTGGACGTCAAAGATAACATTTTAAAGATACTAAAAAATGATTCACTTGTAAAAAAACTAAAAAAATGTGCGTCATTTTGGAGCACTTGCGTGTAGTAGTGCCTTTATTTCAAAAATAATTTTGGCATTCGTAAGCTTCAAATATTTTCTGTCCCGATTATCCGATTATCAGGTAAAGGATAATTTCAATCAGGTATATAATCTCGATTATCGCGACGAATCTAGTTTACTTTTCAAAATATTAAAACATTGCAATAACTCATTCGGAGGAAAAAAAAGTTGCATAAATCATTGCTGACAAATCGAATAACTTTCATATCGTGTTCCTATTTTACTGATACTCTTAAACAGCCATTGATAATAATTTTAAAAGATCGAATAATCTTCGATGTTTCAAAGATTTATCACTTAGAGTGTACTACCCAGGTTCTGCTGTTGCTGGGTGAACCGGCGACTATTTTGTTAATGGTTCCAAAATCAATATGTTTTGGAAGCTTGCCAGTTTTTTATAAGAAAAACTACAACCTAAAACCGTTTTACTAATATGATGGATAACTGCTCTGCGCACCATTAAGGTGAATAAATTTTCTCTGATATTATATTAATAAGAGCTTTTTCTACAAATGCCGAATGCAATATCTGTTGCGCAACCAATGTACCTGGGCATAATTCGAAATATAAATCTAATCTAGAAAAAATAGAATTCAATCATGTTAAATTTAGAAACACTGAAGAACGTTGAAAGATGTATTATGATGGATTTTTTTGACTATTCAAGTCTTGGCACCATGTTTATGATTCCATGTCAAACTTGTTTATTCCTGCTCCTGAAACTCAAATAGTTGTACCGGAATTCGAAGAAGAAAGAATGTTTCACAGTGTCACATGTTATGAGTATAGAGAATGGCCGATTAGAAAGGATTGAAACTGTTGATTGAAGATATTGACAACTCTGAAATATGCATCAGCAGAAGACAGTTCACAACGAATGACAGTAAATAATTCGAGTTGAAAGATTGAATATGCAGAACAAATCACGTTTATAGTATACGAGCGTTTTTAAGAAATACATGAGAAATTGTTCTGAGAAAAGCTTTGCAAAAATAATCTTGATATGTTATGTTGCAATGTGTAATAATATGTTGTATTACAACTCATGTGATAGATAATGCAATAATTGAATTTATATATATTTTTCATGTCTCAGGAAAAAGTGTTTAAATTATACATTTTGGGAGATAAAACACAGTTTTTTCACAACAAAAATCTGTTTCGAATATATCACACGAAAATATTCTCTAAGCGTTATATAATCGAGACGTTCTGTATTACTATTTTGTGTTACAACTCCAACACGAAACTGCGGAACAATTGTTACTGAAGAATTAGTCCACGCAGAACATTAATCAAACAGAGATCATTGAATCCTTTTTTTCACCGATATGTATCTTCTCCGATATTTTTAGTCGTGAGGGGCGCCGAGATGCGATGTACGCTCCACATCCAGAGAAAAAAAAAGGTTAGATCCTATCGGAATTCAATTAGGATCGAACTGCGGGATTTGGGCGTAACGACCTTCGCGCATCGAAAAAAAACAGCAAAGAAAACGGCGAAACATTCCAAATTTTACGCCCTCGAACATCAAAGCGATTTAACGCGGCAGGATTTCGCGATTAGTCGATTTGTATAGCGCCACATTCACATCCATATAGCAGCGGATGCTGGCAGTCGGAAGCGCGGGTAAATTGTTCTTTCATCTCGCGTCTTAAAGCGGGGATATGTACCAACAACAACAATAACAACGGCAACAGGAGCGACGAAAAAAAGGACTCATTTTTTTACCTTTCTCGAGGATTCGGTTGCTAAACTTGGGACTTGGGTTTTTCGCATCTTACCTGGAAAGAGAAGAGATAAAATAGAGGGGGTTAATTTGGGGTGTGGGTGAATTTTCAGTGTGGATGGAAATTCAATTCGACAGGCAGAGTAACCTAAATATAGGTGGGAAAGTGACACGTTAAACGGATGAGAAATTTTGTATCCTCCTATGGCTTCCTAACAGTCAATAAAGTTCATCCATCGTCCCACGCAAAGGCGGATCACACCCGAGACGCAAGACATCATCTGCGCTCGAAAACGGAGCAGTAGTCAACTCGATTGAATTCATGGCACGTGACAATCGAGCCTTCTAATTCTATCATCGTTCATAAATTTGATTGATTTCCAATCGTGCGCACGTGTTCGGAAGAGTCCTGGAAGGGCCATTATTTCCGGACGGTCCCACGTGTAGAGTTTCACGCTCGAAGAAACGCCAATGAATACGTCGTCCGAAAGCAGCCACCACCAGCTGGCGAGTGTCGTGGTGTGTTTCCGAAGAGCCCTCGTTCCGGAAGACAACCACTTCAATTAATTTTAGATTTAAAATTCACCTCGCTTCAGTAGGATTTGGATGGAAGTGTCTGTCTTCGCTCCATCCTTAGGCGTAAGGCACGGGAAGGAAGAGAGGGGCACTGGTGAGTCTGCCAGGGGGAGTCTCTTGAGTTTTAGAGTCGTTCCAAAATCCGACCTCCGCTCGCAGAAACACCATATGCCGGAGAACAGCCAGAAGGAAGCGACGCTTTTCTCCAACAAAGGCCTAAACATAACGTGGAGAACGTGGTTTTGATGAGCTGACGGCTCTTATGATCCCAGCGCAAAGCACCATCTATCATGAGGCCCATTGTCGGCCTGCAAGAAGAGGCCTGATATCTCTCGTATGTAGGTATGTACTCGCATGTGGCGAATGCTCGCAAATGTGTAGCAGCTGAAGAAACTTGTTTTAAAAGCTGCTTCATCCTTTTCATGTTCATGGGCGAGAGAACAACGGTGGCTGACTTGGTGTGAGCGAAGTACTGTCTGCTTCAAGAGGCGCTGTGCAGTTATTATGTTAACAGCATCCGGCCTACCATTCCGGTTTTGGCACCGATGAACACATCCTCAATTATTCTGGGCCGGTTCTGCGCTGACGGGCTTTCGGGCGGACACTTGTGATGTTTCCTAATGTGCCGAAAAAGTCACACTTTCCCCCCGTAAAAACCAATGCACAATCAGGGCATGGCCAATCTCGAGCACACAAGAAGGTGATGACATGTCGCTTTTCTTGTTTGTGTGTGTGTGTGTTTACCTCCTAATGACGTTGACTCGGTAATGCCGTGGTGTTTAGCAAACACGCTGAGGGATGCCGCACCATATGATTGATGGACCATAAAAACCGACCAAAATGGTTCGTTATATCCTCATCTTTCCGCAGCGGAGCGCACGATTGCGTGAACCATCGCGTGATTTGCTGGATTCATCTGAATATTTCGAAGCCAACTCGTCGAGTTAGCATCACTTTTTCCGCATTCCACCCAATTAAGCTACCCATCATCATCGGGTTGCAGCTTCAATTTCGCCGTCTCAAACCAACACATCCAAACATCGCAACCACCAGCACCAGGACGTGTGAGGTCCCATCTTCATCCAGTCCGCATGTCGTGATTGATGTTGTCACGCGGTGAAATGTCAGCGCACACCAAACGTGTACCCAAAAACTCTTCAAATCCAAATCGTCGGGATTGATCAACTGGAATACTCTCAACAGATTCGCGCCAGCATCCGTTACGACCACCCATCGTAGGGGAGCCAGGGAGGAGGGTGTTGTGCATTTCACATTTTCACCTGAGCGCGTGGGTGTTTGGTTTTCCCCGGAGGTCACGCCGGGTTTGATTGCATGGTTGCGCTTCGTGGAATACGCAAAACTTACCGGCGGGTTTTGATGCTAGTTCGGGGGGAAATTTATGGCCTGAAGGAAATAAACCCTCTGGTTCACAAGTTTTATTGGAATGATGCTTCCCGAAACAAGTTTTATCATCGAACGTTTGCGTGTGGTTAGAATCCCCTCTGTTGCAACTGTTTGGAGTCCAACGAATTGGTAAGTATATACAGGAACTTTTTCGTCACCTAGCCCTGCTAAATGTTACTTGCCGAATGATTCGGCTCAATTTTGCTATGTAAAATTAGGTCCAGTGGGTAATAAATTCACTGGTGAATAAAAACAAATAACTTTACAAATAATCCAATAATATTCTTATTATGGATTTCAGGACTATTTCGGAATCAAGTCTCAACAATGATCAGGTTTCTGCAACTGTTAGCGGTGTACCCTGCCTGGCATCTGTTGGAGCCTGCCCTGTAATATACTTCAAATCCGTAGAAGGGACTTGCTGTAAACTCAAGAAATCTACGAATGCTGGACCCGACAATATCCCATCTGTAATTTTGAAGATGTGCTCTAACAGCCTCTCGGTACCGCTGAGTATCTCTTTCCGGCACTTTTCCGAATGCATGGAAAAAGTCTTTCGTCTCCCATAACATCGCAGTAACTAGGCTTCAGCGGCTTGGTTCTTTCTTCAACTGTTTACGCTCTTATCTTACCAAATGTGTCATGTCAGTGTAACATCTGTTGTTCCGCAAGAGAGTCATCTCGGTGCAGACATTCCCTATGATCAGAAAGTAACGGGAATTTTTGAATATAACAAAATAAAGTTGAATTTTAGACAAATTTATTTTATCTCCTTCAACACACGATTCATCTGAAGTAACACACATATGCCAATGCTTGACCCAGTCCTCCATGCATCCCTGGTAGGCCGACGAAGGGGTGGCTTTTAGTTCCCTCATCGGATTCTCTTTGATCTTCTCGATCGACTGAAATCTCTATCCACGAAGTGGCAACTTCAACTTGGAGTACAAAACAAAGTCGCACGGGACCATATCAGGTGAATACGGTGCTTGCTCGATGGTATTTACTTGGTGTTTGGTCAAATAATTCAGTACAATTCGGGCTTGGTGCGATGGCGCGTTATTATCATGTAAAATTCAAGAATTGTCGGCCCACACCTCCCGCCGTTTGAGAAAGAAATTTATGTTTGAAGTGCTTGAACGCATCATGATCGCAGATGATTTCAAATTATTCCTTCCTGTGGATTCCACTGGAAACGTAGAGTTTATTCAACAGTTGGATATTTTCGCTGAATGGTGTGTAAATAACAGAGAACTCTAAACTCATCAAAGTGTTCGGTGATATCGTTTTCCCGTAAGCACTCTTCGATAATCTTAGTCCCTTAAGACCTTGGCGTCATGTTGGACTCCAAGCTGACGTTTCGTACCCACGTTTCTTACATCACGAAGCGTCCAAATAACTTGTCATCATTTTTCGCGTTTCAAAGCAATTGCATCAAAGCACTGCGAATTGGTAGATCAATTCTTGAGTATGCATGTGTAGTGTGCTCTCCATATTACCAAAAATATCATTCAGCGAATTGAATCAATTCAACGGAAAGGGCCTGACCGGGTAAGGGAGTAAAAAGTGTCCCCAAACCAAATCACCAGCTGTATGGCAAATATTGTATAGGATATTAAATAAGAAATTTTGACGGTTTATGTGGTTTGACGTAGGATCTATAGTGAAAAACGTACTTTTTCGTTCATTTCACGCCATCTTCAAAAGCTTCGAGATAAAAATTTGAAAAAAAATACTGAATGTGCATCTTACTACGGTGTATCACGAAAAATTATAAAAAAAAACTTTTACCAAAAATTGAAGTACTGAAAAAATATTGAAATGTTGAAATTTTTTTTTCTAATCTAGAGATTCAGTATTACTCTAATTCATATATAAATGCGTTCCTACGGCTTTTATGGATATGTGTGATTCTTTTCAGATTCTTTTTTCAGTGTTGCGCGGTACAAAAAAATATGTTTTATATTTCCAAAGGGTCTGGCTGGGTAAGGGAGTAAAAAGTGGCCTCAAACCAAATCACCAGCTGTATGGAAAATATTGTATGGAGTACTAAATAAAACATTTTGGCAGTAGTACTATATATTTGAGTCCTTATATCCATATAGTCCATAGGATCTATGGTGAAACAAGCACCTTCTTGTTTTTTTTACGCCATTCTTAATAGCTTTGAAACAAAAATATGGAAAAATTGAAAGTACATCTTACTAAGGTTTATCGACCAATATTTTCAAACAATTTCTTCGTCAAAAAATCAAATATTAAAAAAAATAAATTAATTTTTATTTTAATTTTAGAATAAACTTTTTTTTTTATTCTGAGATTCAGTACTACTCTAGTTTGTATTCAAATTTCTTCCTACGTCTATTCTAGGTGTGTGATTTTTTTCAGAATTTTTAGAGTGTTTTTCACGGTACAAAAAAAAATATTTTCAGGCATTTCGAAATGTTGAAAGAAATATTACCTAGAGACCCCCTTTTACTCTATTTTTTCTTTAAATGCATTCATATGTGTTGTTTTTTCCACATGTAGCGTAATTTTTTCTTGAATTTTTAAGAGAATTGCGCGAAAAAAATTTATTTTTGCCTTTGGGCATTTTTAGTTTATTTTGAATTTAGAGACCCAGTACTGCTCTGATATTTATTTAAATTTTGTTTTTATATGTCTAAATTTTGTCGGTATATTACTCTAAACTGCGCTGTACAAAGGTTTTTTTCTCATATCTTGAAATATATGAGATTATCTTTACATTGAATTTAAATGGTTTACCAAATTTATAGGAGTCAGCAGTACGATAGAGCTCTGTGAGAAAAAATAAAGTCCTTGTGGAAAGATCATACGGATTAATGAGAAAACACTTAAAAGCATCCAAATTATTATTATTTTTTTATTGTAATCTTACAATTGAGAACCACGAATACAATAAAATAATCGATTTCAAGAAAATAAAAATAATAATACAGACGATGAAGAAAATTATGTTTGTGTCTCGTAATGCTCTTAAACATTCAGGAAAAAATTACACCACATGTAGAAAAAAAGACACATACGAACGCATTTAAATAAAAATTAGAACAGAAGCTGGTCTCAAAGTTATATTCTTTTCAAAAAAAAATTATTTTCAAAATACATTAAATTTTTTTGATGAAAAAATTGTTTGAAGATATTTATCGATACACCTTAGTAGGATGAACATTCAGTATTTTTTCCACATTTTTGTCTCAAAGCTATTGAGAATGGCGTGAAAAAAACGAGAAGGTGCATTTTTCACCATAGATCCTATGGTGTACCATATAAGGACTTATATGTATGGTACTACTGCCAAAATGTTTTATTTACGACTCTATACAATATTTTCGATACAGCTGGTGATTTGGTTTAAAGACACATTTTACTCCCTTACCCAGCCAGACCCCTTTGGAAATTTAAAAAAAAAATTGTACCGCGCAACACTGAAAAAAAATCTGAAAAAACAGGAAGTGGGTTATATCTATGGTATAACCGCAAGGGTGACGTAGGACTATCGTTGATTTAGAGATCATTTGTTCGAAGTTGAATCTAAATCCATTCTGAATGAATGAATAAATGAATATTTGGGGGACTTCGAAAACGAGAGCTTTACGTTGGAGGCACAAGGTTTTATGCATCCAATATAGGATACGAAAAACCTTGTTCTGAAGAATAATCTTCAGTAATATATGGATATTTTATGGATAGAAAACATTAAAATAAACTCTTTCGCTTGAATGTAATTTTCAATTCCAAGGGGAACTGGCAGATTATTTTCCAGCAAGGATTAGATATTTCCACATTTTCCTCGATGCTGGAAGCCCACCAGTGGTTAATACTAACTCGATAACCACCTTTTAATAGTACTTGATTGAAAAATATTTGGTCACAGTGTTACATGGATAGAAAACATTCAAATAAACTCTTTCACATGAATGTATTTTGAAAATTCCCAAAGGAACTGGCAGATTATTTTCCAGCAATGATTAGATCTTTCCGGAACTTTCTCGATGCTGAATGGCATCCTAACGGAAAGAGTTCTGCGCGTGTATGTGTCGATCCTTCGCCGTCCACCTCCTCCAGCACGTTAGGCAATGATGTTGTCTTGTCGATGTCCTCACGAAAAATGAATGTGTCTCACCACCAGAATATCGCTTAAGTATGCTTTTTGTGTGTGATTGAATCGAGAGAAGGTGTGGTTTACGATGGCAATTTGGAAGGCAAACTAGAGGGGAATGAACTCTCTGAGCTCGGAACTTTCGGCGACTGAGCAATAATCGATTGCGGGCGCATACAACATTGGATAAGGAAATATCCTACTGATGGGGAAGAATAATCTTCTGAAGCTATCCTGTTAATTGCGATTGATTGAAAAACCACAAAACCAAATGTATTTGATCACAGTGTTACATGGAAAGAAAACATTCAAATAAACTCTTTAACATGAATATATTTTGAAAATTTCCAAAGGAACTGGCAGATTATTTTCAGTAACGATTAGATATTTCCACATTTTCCTCGATACTGGAAGCCCACCACTGGTTAATGCCAACTCGATAACCACCTGTTAATAGCACTTGATTGAAACATATTTGGTCACAGTGTTACATGGATATAAAACATTCAATTAAACTCTTTCACATGAATATATTTTGAAAATTCCCAAAGGAACTGGCAGATTATTTTCCAGCAATGATTAGATCTTTCCGGAACTTTCTCGATGCTGGAAGCCCACCAGTGGTTAATGCCAACTCGATAACCACCTATTAATAGCCGCGCGTGTATGTGTGTGTAGCGATGTCTTCCCAGGGAACCGTTTGTGGCATCACTCTCCTCCTGATAGATTCCCTTCTGGCCTAGGGTGCACAAACAAGCTCTTGGTGACACCGTTCATCCGCGCTTTCATGATAAATAAAGAGCTTCACCGCAACAGCGACAACATGCTCCAATCGCTGTTCAATTAGAACTGAGTGGATTTCCGAGCGCCGCTCGCTTATATACCGATTGGTGATTTCAATAGCCTGTTGTGAAAGCAATTTTAAGACTATTGAAACAAGTTTTTGGATCAAAAAGTAACAAGTATATAACGCGTAGACATTTTATCTTTCGAATGAAGTGTTTATCATACCATTTCGTTCAGTTGTTTAGGAGCTATTAACGCTCAAAATCTCGGTCTCCGGCGTAATGCTTTCGTTTTCGAAACTTTGATTTTACACCCCGGTATAGAAATGAAAGACGTAGTCCTACGTCAAAAATCACACATATCTAGAAAATAGAAACACATTTAAATATGATTTAGAGTAGTACTTATTCTCTAAATCCTAAAAAAATCCTTTATACACCATAGTAAGATGCACATTCAGTTTTTTTTTCAAATTTTTATCTTGAAGCTTTTGAGGATGGCGTGAAATAAACAAAAAAGTACGTTTTTCATTATAGATCCTACGCCAAACCACATAGCGGTTCGAATAAACCGCCAAAATTTCTTATTTAATACCCTATACGATATTTGCCATACAGCTGGTGATTTGGTTTGGGGACACTTTTCACTCCCTTACCCGGCCAAGCCCTTTGTCCGAATCGCCTTGCACAATTTGCCCTGGAATGATTCTCTGAATCTTCTCAGTTATGAGGACCGTTGTAGACTGATAGGTCCTGAACTTACTACATTTTCTAAGAGATGTTTCCAAGGCCCCTTTTACGTTAGACTTGATTTCAGCAAACACTAATTGTTCTGAACTCCTTCGGTAAATCAATTTTAACATTAGCCGACGTAATTTGCGTTCCAACAATTTTTTGTTCTTCCCATCATCACGAACCCCTTTCTAATATGTGTTGTTGTTTAACACGTTCGTCTCCCAAAGCTTTCTAAGTTTCTTGGAGATCCCAACATGCGGATTAAATATTAAATGAAGATCAAACTTAGTTTGTAGACAACTTTTACATGATCTAGCAATATTTAATTTAATTTGAAGATGAATTGACAGTAATAACATATGCTAAAGCCATGTTATATGGGTTTTGCAAAAAGCTGCCATACAAACCATCCGCACTATAAATCAATAAAAAGTACAGTATAAATATTATAACAATATGGTTATGATTTTATTATTTTTCTACACATCCAATAGTTACACTTAGGTGCCTATTCTATCAAATTACTTTTGAAAATCCTATTAAATTTGAACGAGGAAAGTGTCACCCATATCTGGGTGACGGGGCGTCGAAAGTGTTAATTGATATAGCTCCTGCTTCGATAGTCATCTTTCTCGTTAGTCTCATAAAGCTCTGTATTATGTAGTCCTCACATAGATTTAGTTAACAAATAAGTTTTAGGAAGTATTTGAAGACTAGCAATTAGGTTTTGTTTTATTAGGACACTAATGTAAAGCCTGTTGACGTTTTGTGAGTAAAATTTAGTGAACAAGAGTTTTCTTCGCTATACTCCGACATCGACGCGCATAATTTATGCTATCTGTAGGTTGGATAGAATCATTCACGAGTCTATTTAGCCCTATACTGCCCATGTACGCAAACGAGACTTAATCACCAATAATATTAGTGTTGGGAAAACGCACGTTTGTTATTTTGACGTAGGATTGATTACGTCTTTCGGGAACATATTGGGGGTACAAATAAGAAAAACTAAAACAGATCGCATAGTGAAAAAAATCCAATTTCAAACGCTTTTTTTTGCCTAAAAGCAGAACCAAGCACATCTTAGATTAAATAACCTGTTCAGTTGAATAACATTATCGGTAAAAAGTTGGCATAGGTGATTATGTGGATCAAAACGTATTTGTTCCATTTGGAAAAAAGTTGATGGGTCTGGGCCTAGGGGCACGGACGGGATCTTTACATAGAACTGTGATTATGTGTAGTAATTGTATTTGAACTTAGTTTTTTCATTGTTCAAAATATGTATTTTTTCTGTTTTGATACATTAAATGGAAGCCCTGGAAAAAACGTTTCCTGTATTAACACGTTGAACCCAGCGTCGGTCCCTAGGGTCCGACGTTGAGTTTTTTGGTAGGAATTCGCTGACTGACTGGAACTGACAGTTACAATATAATAAAATAAAAATATATACGGTTTGTTTTCGGATGTTTTATAAAATGTAACTACTTTCTAGTCGAATTGCTGACTATTTTCTATTTACACAATAAGTGTCTTTGGGAACTGGAACCGACACTGAAATTGTGCAAACGCTCTTCATGCGGGCTAAATGGAAATCGCAACAAGAAAAAATCGGAGCTTAACGTGTGAAATGCATCCTTTGAACGGGTTGAGATAATGTGGTAGAATCCGGTACCACATCCTGTTTCATAAATTTACACAAAAATACCATTAAAGCCATTACTACCCTTTACTTCAATTATGCAGAAGAAGACGAAGAGTCATCATGTATCATTTTTGAACAAAAGTCTAAATAATTAAGATCTACATAACTATAAACCTAAATAAAATAAATCTATGACTACAAAAATATATCATAGATAAAAATAGCATTCTCTCCTTCGTTGCCACGTTGTCCGAAACATTGTTTGTAGGGGGTTGCACTAACTTTATAGCCAGGTAATGTATATTGAGTATCCTATGGCCATGAGTGCCAAGATCGCGACTACTCATGCTATCCTAATGTGGTATGCGTCAGTATACCCTTTCGATCTTCTAAATCAGCAGCCAGTTAAATTCATTAATTGCATTTTTTCCATAAGCAAACAAAATGCTCGATATTATGACATCCTGAACCATAATTACATAAATTGTTAGTACGCCTACACGATAAAAAGGTGAATTGAGCACGAGTTGATTGGGTAACATACAATACAATAACTGATAAATGCCTATTATCGGTAAAAGGACAATAATTCATTATACACATCAACTCGCATTCAGGCTTACCATATCTACAGAATAATTTGTATTTATACAGATTTTTTGGAGTTTTGGAAACCAAGAATCTGTAGATACAGACCACAGATTTTTTTTTGGTTTTCCTACAGATTCACCGATTTTTCAAAACAACGATCCAATATTAGTTATGGCTTGATCTCAATAATATTTTTCCCAACTCTCCAATTTTATTCATATAGCATTCGAATCAATATGAATGAGAGACATTTTGCATTCATATGTAGCGTGTAATACTGCTTTCTCATGTTCAATCTAAGGCGGAAAGATGCAAAAATCTGCGTTTTCGGCTAGGTTTACAATAAATATATAACACAGTTCATCTACTAAAGCAGTAAATGCGAATTTTCACGTGGATACCATCAACATCGTCAAATTCATAATAACTATGCCAATCAATGGTACTAAAGCTAATATAATGCTTAAAAATTGAACTTATAAATTTAACCCTTTGCGGTCGTAATAAATTTCTACATGTACGACACTGGGCGCATATTTTTTACATGATAAAGCAGTGATGTATAACTTTGTGAGATTATGGAAGATGAACAAGATTCCTTTTTTTTGTAAACTAAATATTTACCAAACAATGTTTTTATGTTTATGTTTAAAAAAATATTTGCTATAATTCTCCTTCGTGTGATATCTTTCACATGTATCACAAAAATATTTAGTTTGGCGGGTTTCGACTTTTATCTTTCTGTTTGAACGTACAGAACAATGCTCTTCACATCTACACAGTGCCGCAATACATGGAGTTTTCCATTAATCGTTTCCTCGAGCACGGATAGTATAGTAGGATAGTAGCACCGTTTTGATTCGTGAATAAGTTCACAAAACATTAAAATTCGAAAAAGTGTGAACTGATACATTGTTGCATAAATTACTTAGTATACTTATTTGCCGTGGTGGCTGAGAGCAGACAAACGACCACAAAGGGTTAATACAGATTTCGATACAGACTTCTCAGGTAAAAAAGATTTTTTGAGACCAAAAACACAGATTTTATTATGGCAACCCTACTCGCATTGTTAGCTAACGCCCGAATTTAGGCAAAAAGATTGCTCGTTGCATCGGGTAGGAAAGCGAGTTGTTAGTGCAATCGAAAGAAAACATATCCATATCCATCAAATTGTTAACTTTTTTACCATGTCCATGTTATCTATGTCAAAAAAAAGATGTTTGTTCGCCTGTTGAGCATACGAGTTGAGCATGAGTTACATTGTGTAGATGCGTCGCAACGAAAAGTTCGATTTTGTTCATTTGATCGCTTAAGTCACATATACAAACATGGACAGTATAAGTCTCCACTCTGGATCGTACTTTAAAATATCAATGTCACTGGAACAAAAAAAAATCGTTTAGTCTTTGACTACCGAAACTTGAACGAAAGTCAGTTTTCAACCGCTATCTTATTCCAGACATAACAGACATACTCGATAAACGTGGTAAAACTACTTAATTCCCTACAATCGACTTTGTCTCCTGACTTGAGAAAACTGCATTTTCGACAAATGGAAAAAAGTATCAATGCAATCTGTCGAATATTTGGTTGGGGAAAACGAAATCAATTATTTTTTTATGGAATGAATGGTAAAACTACTTAATTCCCTACAATCGACTTTGTCTCCTGACTTGAGAAAACTGCATTTTCGACAAATGGAAAAAAGTATCAATGCAATCTGTCGAATATTTGGTTGGGGAAAACGAAATCAATTATTTTTTCATGGAATGTTAAACTTTATTTAAGATATTTAGGATTGTCCGATTTGGCGAATATGCACTGTTTTGACGTATAATTTGATATCATTTTAAAGGTGGCTTCATAATGCCCAATTAACGAAGTCCTGGTCCTAATTATCGAAGAACTCTAGTAATCGATTTGCATAATCTTCTCTTGATCCCATTTTATTATCAATCAGGAAGTTTTACAATGCGAGAAAAAGGTTGTTATCGCTTAGTGCCAGGTCCAAACTAGATGGTGCAAACACTAGGTCAGAGGAGTGTAAACTTTTCGCCGAGTTCTTCCGCTCTATTTTTGAAGTTGCGTCAGCGAATAAAGATTCCGCAGACCCACTCCACTAAACTCCTTATGACGTGATTGAGCTAGATACGTTTAAGGTCTCAACTGAAGAATTTGTAAAAGCTATAAAGAAACTAAAATCGTCGAATTGTCCCGGCCCAGATGGAATATTCAACTTGTCCACGTCGTTGACCGAATTCCCGACTGACTGGAAATCTTCTTACATGTTTCCCGTCCACAAGAAGGGGAGCAAAACAGATGTCAGATGCTACCGTGGAATCACGTCTCTTTGTGCATGTTCAAAATTGCTGGAGATCACTGTTTCCACCACAAATGTTTCTGAGTTTACTTCGATATTTGTCAGCGCAAACAAGTGGACACAATCTACACCGACTTGAAAGCAGCTGTTGATCGGGTTGACCACTCAATTCTTCTACGTAAACTGCGTAAAATGGGCTCGTCTGAAAATTTTGTTCAATGGCTGGAGTCGTATCTCTGTAATAGAGCTCTTGCGGTCAAGGTTAGATCATCAACTTCAGACTGGTTCTGTAATCCCTCAGGAGTGCCTCGGGGAAGCAATCTTGGTCCTCTGCTATTCTCGCTCTACATGAATGACGCTACTTTACTTCTGGAGAACGGGTGCTATCTGATATACGCTGACGACACAAAAATTTTCGTGATCATTGATAACGAAGATGATTGTCGCCGGCTTCAGGAGCTACTGGACAAGTTTGCATTGTGGTGCCGTGCCAACATGATGACCCTCAGCACTCCAAAGTTCAACGTCATCAGCTTCCATCGCAAGAAAGTCCCCCTGCAATTCGAATTTTGCGATCTCGGAATTACTTTGGACTCGAGCTTAACATTTAGAAACCATCATTCAGAAGTAATTGGGAAGGCACGACGACAGCTTTGTTTTATTGGAAAGGTGACGAAAGAGTTCAAAGATTTCTACACACTGAAATCGCTGTATGTCAGTCGGGTTCGTCCCATTCTTGAGACGGGTTCGATCATCTGGGATCCGTTGCACAGTACCGTAACCGATCGCATAGAGGCCATTCAGCGTAAATTTGTGAGATTTGCGCTTCGCAACTTGCCGTGGTACGATCCGATCAATCTGCCGCCCTACCAGGACAGACGCCAGTTACTAGGACTGGAAACATTAGAACAAAGGAGAAAGAATGCGAAAGCTGTTTATGCTGCTAAGCTGCTGAGCCCCGAACTCGACGCTCCAAACCTCCTGGCCCTAGTGGACATAAATGTTCCTGGCCACGCACTTAGGATCTTCGAATTCTTTCGCCTGCCACGATGGAGACAGGACTACAGTGGTAATGCACCAATACGAGCAATCATGCGTCATTTTAATGCCGTGTTTTATTTGTTTGATTTTAATGAGAACGCAGCTCAGTTTCGCACAAGGATACGAAGAAATTAGAATTAAGTACTCTTCATTTAGACTATATAGCGTTCAATGAAATAAAACAAATAATAATTATAATCATAATAATTAAAACTGCCCAGCCAAGCTCCCAAGTTTCTGGCGAGTCACTACAGAGGTGTGTTGCCTTGCGTTGTCCTAATTGAACACAACATCTTCTGTTGGTAAATTCTGGCCGTTTCTGGTCAATGACTAGCTCTCAACGATTCAGTTGTTGACAGTAGAGATCTGAATCTAGTGTTTGGCCACACGGAAGCAACCCATAATAAATAATTACTTTCAAGACCCACCAAATACACAGTAGAACCTTCCTGTCGATTAGTTCTGGTTTGGCCATTGCCTGAGCTGCTTCTGTTGTGCTATTAAAACCCCGACAATGATCAATATCAACTGTCTCCGCTGTCTGAACAATGGAAGAACAGAAAGAATACCCTTACGGCTAAATGACTACTACCGTGTAATTGACCATAATGTAATGGAACAGAAAAAAATATTCTTACGCCTAAATTGCTACTACTACTGTGTACTTTACAATTTATAGAACCATAAACATGTACATGTACACGGCTTTGTTACAGTTAAAATGCTAATGAGCCTAAATGAATAAACAAATTTGACTAAATTCATCCACCTCTCAGATGAGAAAATTCCATCATTTCTCAAATCAGACTGCGGGCAGCATGGACAAAGTCGAAGGGCCGAATGGTCAGCGGGCCGCACGATGGCCACCGACTGCCGAGAAGAGATGAACGATTTGTCACATCAAGGACGACCTCTTCAACTGATGGAAACACTGACAAAAGAAAAGGAATGGTGCTCGTAAATCGGCATTTAAGTTCGAGAGAGCTACCCCGTGAATCAAATATCTCTCACGAGACCGTTGGTCATATTTTGGCTGATGTTGTGGGCATGAGAAAAGTCACAATGCGACTATTACCAAAAAGCTTCATTTTCTCCAAAATTTTCATCACAATCAAGTGATTGAAGACATGCTTGAACGATCAATTTCTGATCCTACGTACATTTACTGGCAGGCTGTCGTCACACCCGCTTCGTATGTATTTATCGAATGACAATGACCTAATAGTTTTACAGATTGATAAGGATAATTCCCATTTTTTTTGTTATGCGTTCGCCTAGTTAAAGAGCAGTACAGTTAAACCAGTTTCAGTTATCGAATGGAACATATCCATATTATTCTACATTTGTCCACATTCACATTATTGATTATTATTCATATATGACCCATTTTCCTATTATTTCAACAAAGTGCTGCAGATAGTGATTGACCAGCTCCCAAAAACACAAAAAAGAACGACTTTAACAAAACCACACCGCATCAAAATTGATCGTCCCTGCAAAGGCGTAAATACGCCTCCGAGCAATATTCTCCTACATTCGGAACCATTTCGTCAATCGATCCGAAACAGAAGCCAGGGTCAGTGCACATAGTGGACTACGGGAAGATGATATATTGTCTGTTTTACCGCAAAATCCCTCGCCCCTCTTGGGAGGGTGGGGTTATTTTTGGCCGTCTGTCAACCGAAAGCCTCTTTGGGGAGGCGTGGAGATTCGTTCGATTTATCGTGGACCAGCCGCATTGTCGGGGCTGTTCGACAGCATTATAAGGCTTGATTTGATTTGATTTGCTGCTCGATACCGATATTTGCGTGTCGCCCCCGCCACCTCTATCTCATGCATGAATAAAATATGAACAGGAACGTGCACGAAAAACCGAATTTAGATTCTGTTTTCGTCGTAAAATTTTTTTTCTGGGTTAATATTTCATGCAGTGCGGTGCCGATTGATGTTTCGATACACGAAGAGTTGAACTGAAGTTTAAGTGAACCACCTTGGCATATATAAAAATGAATCCTGGAGGGATACTTAATCCCCTCTTCTTTTTCGGGGTTTTTTGAATAGCCAATATCGAACTATGTGAGCTGCCGCAACAGCATAAAACAAAGCCACGGAACTTAAGCCCAATTTCCATCATCTAGAATCAATGAAATCTATTTGTTCCTGAACCGGGAGCCGTAAGGTTCCAAAGCGAAGAACGAAAACCACTCCCTAAAGAATGTACAATAGACGATTTCAAACCAGCGTTTCAACGATACCGGTTGGTTTATAAATTCATGCATGAGTGGAGACGAATTGGAAGATCCTTGCCCTTACGCTACGTGTCTTCCCCGAGAGTGAGTCACAAGCGGATTGAAATACGATCGAAACACTCCGGAGAGCGGTCATCACTGCGGTTGGGTTTTTTTTATGAAGGACCATGAATGGGATGGATGGTTTTTTTTTCGATGCAGTTTTATGATGGTGTCCATTGTTAATCCGATCTGCTGCTGATTGCGACATTTGTGTTATCTCCCACCCAAATAATGTCAATGTGTTCCCGTTTATGATAATTTTCGATTATTTACGACGGCAACAACCAAAACAACAATAGTCATAATTGTCGATTAAATCTCGATTATGCTGATCCGGCCGGCTGCTTGAAATTCGTGCGATTTAAAATCGGTAACACCAAACGGTTCCGTAAATGTAGATTGCACTCCGGTCGTTCGGAATGCATAATTGACATAACATAACATAATAACAAACAATCAATCAATTGTCACGATTGGCACTAACTATTCAATCATGAAATTGTGCGGAATTGAGCGATGGAATTGGGTTGGAGTTGCACTCATCAAAACAAACAGACGCGCATATTTCCAGCGCGCATCGATGCGATAAATTATGAGAAGATTTTTTTTTAATTAGTCCGTCACAAATTGGAACGATGATTATTGCTGCCCGGGAAAGAATTAAAATCCGTATCCAATTCCCACAGAGTGGGAAAATGGTTCTAGAATGGAAAGAGTTTCACCACCCAAAAAAATATAATAAAAACGCGCGCTATCGGACTCTTTGTGTGATCAAATCCTTGCATATCCTTGGAAAACATTATTGCGGGGTGGGTGTTGACAATCTTGGATCTGAACTTTCGCCCCGACTGCAGTGCATTCTCTCTGTATGTGTGAGTCTTGTTACTCTGGTGACGCTCTTTCACCGAATCCAATTTTCTCAAAACGATCTTATGGCATGTTTTATTTCTTGCGCGTTCTCCTGCTGCCCTCTTTCTCTGGCCATTGGTCCATCGTCTTCTTCGAATGCACGCTGGCCCGGAAGTCATCGTGCGAGGATTAAATCGGTATACATTCTGTGTCAGCTTATGTGAGAGTGCTATATTCGGGTGGTGGAGAGCGGTGGCATATAGCTTCACCCGAAATGTCACGGGGATACATGTGGGGATCTCTAGATCTGGAGGATGGAAAAAGCTTCTTAAGAAATGAGCCAGAGATAACGGGTGTGATTTTGAGCTCGGTCGTGGAAATCGTTCTTCGTCTCAGTAGATCTCCAACCTGATACGCTTTCGGAAATGTTGTTTTAGTTTTTATTGCATTTCCAAGGAAATTAAAATACGTTAGGAACATATTTGCTGATATGGAATTCTTCAAACACTACGTGATATTTAACTTTATAGAAATCAATGAAAACGTTTGTATCTTTAGTAAAACAAATAACTATTCATATCTATTACTGCAAACTTGGTATTGTGCTAACGGAAACTTTTGAAGTAATAACACTTGAAAGCTTGAAAGCTTTTTGATTATTATCATCAAATTTACATGCAAAAACGAAAAAACTTTTCTTATACGTGAGGATTTGCAAAAAAAAACGCAAAAGGGCCTGGCCGGGTATGGGAGTAAAAAAAGTGCCCCCAAACCAAATTACTAGCTGTATGGCAAATATTGTATAGGATGTTAAATAAGAAATTTGGACGGTTTATTTGAACCCCTATGTGGTTCAACATAGGATCTATAGTGAAAAACGTACTTTTTCGTTTATTTAACGCCATCCTCAAAAGCTTCAAGATAAAAATTTGAAAAAAAATACTGAATGTGCATCTTACTACAGTGTATAAAGAAAAATTATCAAAAAAAAAACTTCATCAAAAATTTTCAATTCATTCGCTATCCAACTCTTGACGAGTAAAGTTCAGTGTCGGTATTGTGCGTTGCCACTTTTGCTATTGTGCTATTGGTACGAGTGAAGGTCATTGCTTTCGACCTGACCTTTTGTGAAGTGGAACGAAGGAACAAAGGAAGCAGCGCTCTTGCAGCGAGCCGGATTGCGGCTGTTGAACTGATTCGGCATAACGGGATCGCCATCGCGTGACTGTCGCAAACGGGATTCATCATCACGTGGCTGCGTAAGCTATTCTTGCGCTATTGTGTTGTCTCCGTAGCGCGTAGCCTCTGTCTCTCCCTGATTAGGGCAGTAGAGCGCATTATTGGAACAACTTATATATTAAGGTACACATATTTATTATTAATATTATTATTCAATTCATTTGTTCATTGTTTGATATTATTATCATTATCATAATTTTTTTTTTTTGCTATTTTTTTTAAGATTATTGTTAAAATCAATAATAATTTAGAAATAAGACAGAAATTTTTGTAAAATGGAGAATAGTGGAGGATCTCCAGAGATGGAGATCTCCGAGAATGAATCTCATATAAGATCTGGGAAAAAACATAAACGAGTCCCTCATAAGGAAGATAATTCTTCTGGGGACGAATCCGCTCATCCTACCAAGCCCCCCTCTAAGAAAATTGCAAGCCTCCCTTCTCAACCCACTGTTACTTCCACTCCCCCTCTCCCATCATCGATTTCGCTTCCCCCTTCTGATGCTTCCGATCCAACCCAATCCTCGTTCTCGTCCTCATCCTCATCCTCGTCCTCGTCCTCGTCCTCGTCTTCCCCCTCTGTTGTCTCCGCTCCACGTGTCAGAGTTTATCCAGAAGATGCACCTGGCCCTTGGGTTGTTTTCCTCCGGCCAAAACCGAAAGGAAAAAACCTTAACGTGATTCAGATCATGAAAGATCTGGCCAGATACACTTCTGTATCTGAAATTCGCAGGGTTAGACCGAACAAATTGCGAGTTGTCGTGAATGAACGGAAACACGCAAACGAGATTGTTGCTGATCAACATTTCACTCTCGAATATCGAACATTTATACCCTACCATAACGTAGAAATTGAGGGGGTGATAACTGAAACGGGTCTGACGAGCGAACAAATAAAAGCAGAAGGAAAAGGCAAGTTCAAGAAGCTCCCCTCAATGGAAGTGAAAATCTTGGACTGTCGCCAACTCGGGAAACTTTCCCATGATGGGGACCAAACTAAATTTACGCCGTCCGACTCGTTTCGAGTCACCTTTGCTGGTGCCGCCCTCCCTGACTACGTTATGGTGGACAAATTGAGACTACCTGTGCGACTCTTCGTGCCAAAGCCCATGACTTGCAACAAATGCAAGTCAGTTGGTCACACTTCGGATTATTGTGCCAACAAGGAGCGCTGTGCCACTTGCGGAGAGCAACATGAGGGGAAATCCTGCAGTGCGACTGAGCATAAATGTCCATATTGCGGGGGATCCCCACACGAGCTCTCAGTTTGTGAAAATTACAAGAGTCGCTGGGAGAAACAGAAGCGCTCTTTGAAGGAACGCTCGAAACGCACTTTTGCGGATATTTTAAAGGGCGCTTCTCCACTGACCCAACAACAACAACCAATCAACACACAAAATGTCTTCGCCACGTTGCCCGTTGACGAAATAGAAGCGGACACAGCTAACGGGGGCACACCGTTCATTTTCCAAGGGAATCCCCGGCGCAAAAATGTGACCACTCCCAAAGTTCAAGGACAAGCCCCTCCGGTGATACCCCCTGTTAGCATGCCTAAAAAATCGAGTGCAGCGGACAAGCAAAATCAGGTTCCTCCTGGTTTCCGTGGGAATAATTCACCTTCGAATGGCCCAGCACTCGAGGGGACATCAAAAACCCCAACTGTCCCTGTTATTCCGTCCAGTTCAACTTCCCAATCGGGATTTATAAAGTTGTCTGACCTTTTGGACCAAATCTTCAAGTGTTTTAATGTTTCTGACTCCATCAGAACCCTTGTCATCTCAATGCTTCCAGTATTAAAGACAATTTTGCAACAATTGATGCAAACATGGCCCCTCCTTGCAATGATTATCTCTCTTGATGTCTAATTCAAATAGAGAGGTCGGAGATATCACTGTTTTACAGTGGAATTGTCGTAGTCTTATCCCTAAATTGGATACATTCAAAATTTTAATTCATAACTACAATTGTGATGTTTTTGCTCTGTCCGAAACTTGGCTTTCTTCGCGAGATGATATCTCTTTCCACGATTTTAATATTATACGCTTGGACCGTGATGATAGATACGGAGGGGTGCTTTTGGGGATCAATAAGTGCCACTCATTTTTTAGAATTGACCTTCCACCTATTGGAGGGATCGAAGCTGTTGCTTGTCATGCAAACATCAGAGGCAAAGACCTCTGTATTGTCAGCTTGTATTGGCCTCCGAGAGCTGCGGTTAGCCGCAAACAACTTGATGACATGTGCTCACTCCTTCCTGAGCCACGATTGATCTTGGGAGACTTCAACTCTCACGGAACTGCCTGGGGGGAACAGTACGACGACAATCGTTCATTGTTGATATATGACCTTTGTAACAGCTTCAATATGACCGTTTTGAACACTGGGGAAACAACACGTGTACCTAAACCTCCTGCTAACCCAAGTGCTCTTGACCTCTCGCTTTGCTCGAATTCACTATCGTTAGATTGCAAGTGGAATGTAATCCAGAACCCCAACGGTAGTGATCACTTGCCAATCAAAATTTCCATCACCATTGGGTTGAATTCTTCTGAATCTATAAACATGGTATATGACCTCACAAGACACATTGACTGGAAAAAATATGCGGACGCGATTGCTCTAGCCATCAATTCCAGAGATGGTTTACCTCCATTGGAGGAGTATAACTTCCTTTCTCGTTTGATCTATGACAGCGCGGTTCGCGCTCAAACGAAACCCATCCCAGGTTCCACCATTTCCCGAAGGCCTCCCAATCTATGGTGGGATAGCCAATGTTCCAAGCTTTATGTAGAAAAATCGAATGCATTTAAAGCTTTTCGGAAACGTGGAACCCCTGAAAATTTTCAAACGTATTTAGCCCTTGAAGATCAATTTAAAAACTTAATCAAAGGGAAAAAAACGTGCTTATTGGCGAAATTTCGTGGGAGGTTTGTCACGAGAAACGTCAATGAAAAAATTATGGAAAGTGGCTCGAAACATGAGAAATCGCTCTTCAACGAATGAAAGCGAAGAATATTCACATCGATGGATTTTTAATTTTGCACGGAAGGTTTGTCCTGATTCCGCTCCTGTGCAAAAAATTGTTCGAGATATACCACAAGGTAGGTGCGATCTTGATTCCGAGTTTTCGATGGTAGAATTATCTCTTGCTCTGCTCTCATGTAACAATTCTGCTCCGGGATCGGATAGAAATAAGTTCAACTTGCTGAAAAACCTCCCTGATGTGGCGAAACATCGCTTGTTGAATTTATTCAATCGGTTTCTGGAGAATAATATTGTTCCAGATGATTGGAGACAAGTACGAGTTATAGCTATTCAAAAACCCGGAAAACCCGCGTCCGACTTCAATTCGTACCGCCCAATAGCAATGCTGTCTTGTATACGGAAATTGTTGGAGAAAATGATCTTGTTTCGCCTTGATCGATGGGTTGAAACGAATGGCCTACTCTCAGATACACAATATGGGTTCCGCAGGGGCAAGGGGACGAATGATTGTCTTGCGTTGCTTTCTTCAGAAATTCAAATGGTTTACGCCGAAAAAAAACAAATGGCTTCAGTATTCTTGGACATAAAGGGGGCCTTCGATTCTGTTTCAATAGAGGTTTTGTCGGACAAATTACACTCTTGGGGTCTGCCGCCTCTATTGAATAATATGTTATATAACTGGCTTTGTGAGAAACATTTGAACTTTTCTCACGGAGATTCGGCAGTACGTCGGGTCTCTTACATGGGCCTCCCCCAGGGCTCATGTTTAAGCCCCCTTTTGTACAACTTCTATGTAAGCGACATCGACAATTGCCTTACACAAAATTGCAGCCTAAGACAACTTGCAGATGATGGAGTGGTGTCTGTCGTAGGACCAAACGAATCCGACCTGCAAGGACCCTTACAAGATACTATGAACAATTTTTCAACCTGGGCCATTGGGCTAGGGATCGAATTCTCCACGGAGAAAACAGAGATGGTGGTTTTTTCTAGGAAGCATAGACCAGCAAAACCAAAGCTTCAACTTTTGGGTAAACCGATCACTCATGCTATGTCATTCAAGTATCTTGGGGTTTGGTTCGACTCCAAATGTACTTGGGGGGCCCATATTAGGTATCTGAGTAAAAAATGCCAACAAAGAATAAACTTTCTCCGTACAATTACCGGCACCTGGTGGGGAGCCCACCCAGAAGATCTTATAATGTTGTATCGAACAACTATTCTCTCAGTGATGGAGTATGGCAGTTTCTGTTTTCAATCAGCTGCCAAAACACACCTCATTAAACTCGAGCGAATTCAGTATCTTTGTCTCCGTATCGCGTTGGGATGTATGCCCTCAACGCATACCATGAGTCTCGAGGTTTTGGCAGGCCTACTCCCACTAAAAGATCGCTTCAATTTATTATCTCTTCGGTTCTTCATCCGGTGTAAGGTCATGAACCCATTGGTGATCGGAAATTTTGAGCAGCTGATCGAGCTAAATTTTCACTCCGGATTCATGAGTTCATATCATGAATTCATCTCCATGCAGGTTGATCCTTCTTCGTATATTCCCAACCGTGTTTGTTTCCCTGACTACATCAATTCCTCTGTGCATTTTGATCTGTCCATGAAGCAAGATATCCATGGATATTCAGATTACCAACGATCGAGGATCGCTCCAACGATCTTCGATGAAAAGTATGGGGGTATCAATTGCGATAATATGTACTTTACTGATGGGTCCACTATAAACGAGTCCACAGGATTTGGAGTGTTCAACGAATTTTTTAGCACCTCACACAGTCTTCAGAATCCTTGCTCAGTGTATATTGCTGAATTGGCAGCAATTCATTGGGCGCTGGACAGCGTCGCCTCACGACCTGTTGAACACTATTACATTGTAACGGATAGTCTTAGCTCTGTCGAAGCTATCCGTTCAGTGAGGCCGGAAAAGCACTCGCCGTACTTCCTTGAGAGAATACGAGAAATTTTGAGTGCTTTATCCAGACGCTGTTATGTCATTACCTTTATCTGGGTCCCTTCACATTGCTCCATTCCGGGTAATGAGAAGGCTGACTCATTAGCAATGGTAGGTGCAATTGAAGGCGATATTTATCAGCGTCAAATCGCCTTCAATGAATTTTATTCTTTAGTCCGCAAAAATACCATCGCTAACTGGCAACGCAAGTGGAATGAAGATGAATTGGGCCGGTGATTTCACTCGATTATCCCTAAGGTTAGCCTCAAACCGTGGTTCAAAAGTCTGGACTTGAGTCGGGACTTTATTCGCACCTTCTCCCGACTCATGTCCAATCACTGTTCGTTAGATGCACTACTCTTCCGTTTCAATCTTGCCAGCAGCAATCTCTGCGTTTGTGGCCAAGGTTATCACGACATCGAGCACATTGTTTGGTCGTGCGAGGTGTATCTGGTCGCCGGATCGAATTTAAAAAACTCCCTTCGGGCCCGAGGAAGACAGCCCAATGTGCCGGTGAGAGATGTGTTGGCTCGGTTAGACCTTGATTACATGTCCCATATATATGTTTTCCTTAAAGCTATAGATCTTCGTGTGTGATTGCTCCTACATCCTTATACCCTCCTTTCCTTCCTTTGCGGGTAATTCGTCCCCTTGCTGTAAATAGTAGAATAAGTTGAAATGTAAATACACTATAGATATACGAATAGATTTATAAATTGAGTGTTCATCAACATTGTTACAATTTCCTTATATCCCATCCTTCTCCTAAAAATATGTCACCCTTCTAAACTCGAGTACACCGCGAGTAATCGGTTTTCCACCTTACTAACCATAGATGTAAGGAAATTGTTTATATATATAGTTTTAAAATTATATTTAAGAATTCGGCTCCATTAAACTTAAGTAACTGAGCCTGTAAAAATAAACGAATTAAAAAAAAAAAAAAAAAAAATTTCAATTCATCAAAAATTTTAGTACTAAAAAATATTGAAATTTCGAAATTTTTTTTTTGGGATTTTGAGATTCAGTACTACTCTAATTCATATTGAAATGTGTTTCTAAGGCTTTTCTAGATATGTGTGATTTTTTTCATATTTTTTCAGTGTTGCGCGGTACAAAAAAAACTTTTTTTTTATATTTCCAAAGAGTCTGGCTGGGTAAGGGAGTAAAGAGTCCTGCAAACCAAATCACCAGCTGTATGGAAAATATTTTATAGGGTACTAAATAAAACATTTTGGCAGTAGTACCATATATTTGAGTCCTTATATGGTACACCATAGGACCTAGGGTGGAAAGTGCACCTTTTGGTTTTTTTCACGCCATTCTCAACAGCTTTGAGACTAAAATATGAACAAAAATGCTGAAAGTACATCTTACTTAGGTGTATCGATCAAAATTTTCAAACAATTTTTTCATCAGAAGATCAAACACAAAAAAAAATTAAATTAATTTTTATTTTTATTTTAAACTAGCTGACCCGGCAAACTTCGTCCCGCCCAAAATTTGTTTTTTGTTATCAATACCTTCAAACATTCACGTTTTCTTACTATGAGCAAGTTCATGGGTCCAATCGCAGAACTGTTCATTGATTGATCTTCTTATCGACCCCGTTTAATTTTATATGGCAGCTCCCCCTTAGAGAGGGGGGTGGAGTGTCTTACCACCGTAAAAACATTTATTGCATCCTAAAACTTCAATATGCCCAATTTGGTTTCATTTGCTCGATTAATTCTCGCGTAATGCAGAAATTTCTGTTTCATTTGTATGGAAGCCCCACCCCCTCTAAGAGGAAGGAGAGGAGTATCTAACCACCATAGAAACAGTTTAATTTGCTTGATTAACTTTCGAGTAATGCAGAAATTTGAGTTTTTTTTTGTATGGCAGCAACCCCCCTCCCCCCTTAGAGAAGGGTGTGGAACGTCTAACCACCATATAAACATTTATTAGACCCTAAAACTTCCATATGCCTAATTTGGTTCCATTTTCTTGATTAATTTTCGAGTAATGCAGAAATTTGCGTTTCATTTGTATGGCAGCCCCCCCTTAAAGAGGGGGTAAAGAGTCTTACCACCATAGAAACATTTATTGTACCCTAAAACCTACATATGCCAAATTTCGTTTCATTTGCTTGATTAATTTCTCGAGTAATGTAGAAATTTGTGTTTAATTTGTATGGCAGCCCCCACCTTAGACAGGGGGGAAGGGTCTCAAACTATGACGAAAACCTTCACCGGCCCCAAAAACCCCTACATACCTATTTTCTTGTTGATCGGTTCAGTAGTTTCCGAGTCCTTAAGAATCAGACAGACAGACAGACAGACAGAAATCCATTTATATATATATATATATATATATATATATATATATAGATCTATATATATATATATATATATATATATATATATATATATATATATATATATATATATATATATATATATATATATATATATATATATATATATATATATATATATATATATAGATCTATATATATATATATATATATATATATATATATATATATATATATATATATATATATATATATATATATATATATAGATATTATATATATATCTATATATATATATATATATATATATATATATATATATATATATATATATATATTCAGGCATTTCGAAATTTTGAAAAAAAAAATTACTCTGAGTTTCATTTTTTATGTTACCAATTATCGACCCAATATTCCAGTTATAGATTCGAATTCCAGATTCAAATTTCTGATTCAGATTCCAGACTCTGATTCTAAATTCTGATTCCAGCTTCCAGACTCCAGACTTAGATTAAAAATTTAGACTCCTTGGTTAAATTCTAGATTCTGATTCAGGATTGAAAACCAGATTCAGAGCATAGTTTTGAATATTAGATTCTTTACAATTACAAATTCTGAGTTCTATTGTAGTTTCATATCTCGTGTTTCCAAATTCTGATTTAAGATTTAAGTTCAATATTCAAATTCCGGATTCTGTTCTAAGGCACTGATTCCAGACACTGAATCGGATTCAGATTGAATCCAATTCAGTCTTCAGATCATTTCAGATTCATGGTGCTCCCGTGGCCGAGTGGTTAGCGTCATAACTAACATGCCGGGTGTTCGGGTTCGATTCATCCGATCGGGGGAATTTTTCGTCAAAGAAATTTCCTCCGACTTGCACTGTGATCACGCGTATTCTAGAGCTTGCCACTCAAAATGCATTCAAGGCGTGTTATTTGGCATAGAAATCTCAACTAAGTACTAATAAAAATGACGTAAGTAATACTACGTTGAGACGGCGAAGTTCCTCTAGGAACGTTAGTGCCATTGAAGAAGAAGAAGATCATTTCAGATTCAGAATGCCGAGAACTCAGAACTCAGATTCCAAAGCGGGATTACAATTATTAAATTTTGAGAGAAAACAAAAAAGTAAACAAAGGAAAACAATATAGTTCAATCGAATGTCATTCAAATAATAATGAATGAGTTATACAACGAAGCATAAATGATGGTTCTCATCACTGCCATATTGGATACAGTATAGGAAAAGATAGATCTTGCAACGGCCAGATACTTATCATACCACCCACGTGTGCTAAGCAGAGAGACAACATCATTAGAAAGGTGCCATCATTATTTTCGATTGTATTACTTTTCTCTATATCCTCTGCTAGGCGAACAGAGGGTACAAACAATCAGGAGCTGACAGAACCATAAACAAGTTCGGCCATACCATCAAATCCCTTCCCGGTCAGTGCATATTGAAGTGGGATACGTGGGGTATCCCGGCCGGCATCGTGTCACCCGTTCCCATTCGAGGGGCCAAACCTTAAATGAGACGTGTAGAGTTTGTCAGATAATTTGGCCCCGTATCTACTTGGGAGACGGGGGGGAGGGGTTTCGTTTGGCCGTAACCCACTTTCGACATGTTTCGACTCTACGGAATTGTTCACAAATGATTCTCTTGAAACTCATCCGTTTCGGATAGACTTCGGATTCATACACACACATTTACATACACCCACACCTACTTGGTTCCGGTGGTTAGGTTTGTCAATTGGACCAAGGGGCAGGAAAGGAATGGCGTCGGTGGGCACAGCCAAGTGGAAACAAAAATGTTATGGGGAAACCAACAAACGAAGCCACATTCGGAACGAAGCAGCTAGCGTTACCACAAATGGACCGAACAAAAGGAAGAAGTTTGTTGTTTCTTTTTTGATTTTTTTTTTTGTTATATCCTTCGAAGGACGGAACAAAGTTTAGGACAATTTAGACCGAATGTGGATTGTACTGAGACAGGTTCTGCTCCGTAGCTACTGTTTCTTGTACTCATCGTTATTCGCAGATGTCTTTACTCCAAATCATCACAAGAGGACCGTCACGGAAGTGGGACAGCAAAGGACGAGTCCAGACTGTATCTCTCCACCATATCGCGTCTGCGGCTGATACCTATGTAAAGACGACGAAGACGAGGAGATGCTAAAGAAAGGGTTATATACATAATTTATTCAATTTTTCTTCTCCACTCGTCGCACGGCATGACGAAATGACATTCAAGATATATCGGCAAGGAGAATCGTATAAAATAGAAGGTCAGCCGGAGGAGCCACAAATTCCCACTTCTCGCCGGGCACTACTCGAGAGAATTGTCCCTTCCTATTTGTTCATCGTTTCATTTTTTTTCGATCCATATTTTTCCGCTGAAAAAAGTGTGCATATACATATGTGTTCGACAAGATGCTTCAAGAAGCCAATGGTTTGCCGAGAGCCATCCATTCATCGTTGGGGGTCGGGAAAGCGGGTGAAAAAAGAAACGAAAAGCGAATGAGTGAACGGCCACAGAACTGACAGGAAATTGGTTCAAGTGGCCATTCCAGTGGCTAGTCTCCGTGATGGTCGGCACTATTGCAATGAAGACGATGGCCTCTCTCTCTATCTCTGTCTGTGATGTTTCACAAACATTGTACTGTTTGAACGGAATGGATACGGTTTTGGTCACCGCAGGAATTGTAATGGAAATAATAACACTAAGGAGAAAAAAAAGGATCTCCTGCCATTCATCGGTTCCCTGTTTGGGATTGCTTGTGCGGGATGGGATGAAAAAAGAAAAATAATGATGTAGTTGGTCGGCAAAGTGGCAGTAATTCGTCAACTGTGGGAGTGTTTTCCGACCGGGAAGAAAAAAAACACAATGGCCTGAAAAATTAATCTAATTTGGAGGATATAGAGATATCGATCATCATCCCGAGGGTGGAGGAGATAGATGTCAGGACATGATGGAGGATAATACGTTGTACGGCGGAAGTGATCGGCCGGACGAGCTCAGGGTGAACTCCGAAATAGAGTATCAATTCAATCTGAAATGTGACGAATTGGGTAGAATTTGTATTCCAAAAGGCAACCTTCTCTTTCTGGGACAAAATATAATTCATTGACAGAAACATTAACCCCGGAAGACATAAATTGAATGTTTTTTGTCTATCTTCGGGAGGAAATGTGATGATAGATGAAATAGATTTGATGATTGAAGGAAGTTTGATGATTTATTTTTCCTCCACATTTGATTCCAGGCAAAAACATTTGTATTGTGGAACACAGCGGATATGTATTTGCCTGTCTATGGAAGAAATAGTATTACGGATAGTTCAAAGAAGATAAGTGCTTCAATTTGCATAGTAAAATTCTAATGATCGTACATTATTATTCCTTTCCATAATAAAAGACTTGTTCCATTCAAGGTATAAATTCAAACGCCAAAACCTGTCAATAAATTCCATCAAGTACTGCTCGCAACTGGACAAATTCAGAATAACGGCAAGAATTTGCCGAGACGAAAAGCGTCATGTTCCATCAATACAATGCCAGACCTCATGTATCTTCGACAATTCGATTTATTAAATTTTTGTTGGCATGAGATATTGGATCCGCAGTGCTAATCAGATATTTTGCACTTTCAAATTGTCACTTGTCCTAGTTTCTGTAAATTTCTCTCGAGGGCAAAAACATAAAAAGGCAACTTAGTCAGTTTTTCGGCGAAAAATCAAACAAGATATGGGAGGATAAAGCTGTGTGAAAGATGCTAATAATACATCCGAATGAACACCGACATCGACCGATGACCGTTATACGAGACGTGGATTTATGGGTATTACATGCAAACCAAATATCAAGATACTAAATAGTGAATGTGTGAAAGACCAAGATAAGAAATACCATGTTTATTCGGTTAAAAGAGAAGAAGTATTGATTTCATCCATGAAAAAAGGGCATCACAATCATTTACCAGAAATCTGGAAAGATACTTTGAGTTTAATTTTAATGTTTTGAGATGCCTGCGAGAACTCGTCAAAAACGGAACGACTTTTTTGTATGATGTTCTTTCGTGATAACACACCTGACTCGTGGGCGTTATTTCTAACAGTTCGGCTGAAAAGTTCTTAAGGTTGACGTCTAGATGGCGCTTCTTGCAAAAATCTACTTGACTATCACAAAGCTTCATCTTTCAATGGATACGTGTCAAAGTTTGACAGCAATCGGTCGATTGGTTCGTTAGTTACAGCATTGAGAGTGAAGCAAATTTTGTAATTGTAAAAAAAAATGGAAAAATCCGAATTTCGTGTATTGAATTCCGATTTATTGATTGCTGGTTCGGTTTGAACAATATTTTGTTCATAGATGGATTCTACGGTACTACGAGCAGTATCGCTTCATTCACTGATATTCCGAGGTTTGTTTTGATGCTCATCAATACCTTTCAATTCAGGTGACGACCGTAAGTTCCACTACGACTCCTCGTTTGATCCGCTCGTGGAAAGCTCTGAGCATGTCACACACGATAGTTTGAGCGATATTCAACTGTTTTGCAATTGTCGCACTCGATCATGTTTAGTTCTCAGCGTGGGTATGCAAGTTTATTTTCTGGCTCTCGTCTTCTAGCTAGAATAACTTCTGAATCGTTGTACGAAAATCGATGAAAATTTCATCATTAGATCATTTTAAAAACAAATCGCATAAACGATATCTACAAAAAATAATGTTGCGAAAATTGTCCAGGAATGGAAACTTTTGCCACAGGGCTAATGGATATTCGTAGTAACGGCTATTTCGACTCAATACAAATAAGAAATCAAGACGTCAAGTAGAGGGATGTATTATAGATACACTTGAAATGGACACTCGGGAATTTATTGACAATTTTTTAGCAAAAATATACAAACTACCTAAAACAAAGCAAAAACCTTTTGAAAGTTGAAAAATGCATGGTAATCAAAAATACACTATCAATCAATTTTCGCAATCCGATTACAATAAAATGGACCGAAAATTGAAAAACCGATATACAAGTGTGAGGCAATTCTGGAGCACACTTAGTCCATAGTTCAAACCTTAAAATGAAAACTTTACTGTTGTCAAACGGTGTTCATTTTTAACGGAAGGAACATGTGTGAAATTGTAATTAAAAATAAATGGTTGAATAACAAAAATATGTGTCATCGTTTGCAGTATTTCAGTAGTTATCTTAATATTTGCTGTAGTTTTATGTCAATCTGGGAGCTGTTTTAGGGCCACGTAAACTTTCATGGGGGATGGGAGTGCAGCCGAAATGTACGCTCGGCAAAAATATTAGGTTGGGGAAAAAGTAATCCATTATTTTCTCGGTAACTGGCTTTAGTGATCAATATCTCGCGTACTATAGATCATACAAATTCAAGTTTAGGCTCGTTGCGAAGGTGACACTTAACACTAAAAAAAATTGTTGTGTTGTTGTTCGTTCCACTCAGTTGTGAGTTACAGGGTGTTAACAATGGAAGTAAAAAAAAAGAAAATTGCGTACGTTTTACACTTTTTCTTTGGTGAAGGCTGTTCAATACTACAAGATAGTACTAGAGGATAGCGACGTGAGCAGGAGTCGACAATCTCCTCGCACCATTGATTCGACAACCGACAACCTGCTACCTTCTAGTAAACAATATTGGAATACACAAAAATATCGGCTCAAGAGAGCGAAATAGAATTATGTAAATATATAATGTATTGTGGATGTCTAAAACCTCTTTATGTTGTACCTCTAAATGATTGATTATGTTTCAGACCACCAAGGCAAAAGGTTGCCATGATTGTCAATTTTATTTGTGTAGTTTAAGTCCAATAAATATAATTGTAATTTTGTTATAAATACTGTAGTGTAGTATTGTGAATATACTGTTGCTATTGAACATTAAGTGTTTTCATTTAAACACTGGAAACCTTGATTGCGAAGAAAGACAGGAAGACTACAGTTCAGCACCCGAGAACCAGATCCCATTCAAAGGCGAAAATGCTAGCCAGACCGCTGAAATTGTGAGTGTTGTTTATGGTGCCGTTACTGTAATGTTTAATTTATTTTTTCTTTTGTTTATTTTTTCTTTTTTATTTAAAAAATATATATTTTTAGTGCAATACTTAATTTCAATCTATACTGTAAACGCTGTGAACCGCTTGACACTAGCGATTGACTATAAACGACCAAAATTGGCCAACGCAACATCTCTTGCGTTCCATCAAGACAACGCAATGCCACACAACTCCGGGAGCTTGATTGGAATGTTTTCATGCATTCACCATATAGTCTGGACCAGGAACCAAGCGATTACCACCTTTTCCTCGTATTGTAAAACTTTCTGAGTGATAGAAATTGAGATCTAGAGAAGATTGTAAAAATCTATTGCTAGATTTTTTCTTGTCTTTTTCATGCAAAATAAGTTTTTTTTTCAAATGACTTTTAGTTTACAAATCAAATGATAAAAAACGGTTGAGAAGTTGATTCTGTTGAAAAAATCATGCTTTTTCGGACCAGTTTGACCGGTAAAGGATCAGTTTAATGACGAAATTAAAATTTTTTTACGAATTTTTGAGTAATTGCATAACTTTTTTCTGTGAAATTGCTGTACAAAAATTCCAAGTGCATACGTGTAACTTTGTGTGAAAATAAAATGTTAATTATCGAATGAAAACAACAAATTTTGTTTGACATAAGTGTTATGAATAGGGTGAATAATTTATCTACTATTCGTTATAAACAAATTAATTGTAATTTATAATGGTGATTGTATAAATGTATTCGTGAACCTGAACATGTATTTCCTTTAAGGGTCTGTTCAAAATATGGAAACTTTTATCCAGGAAATCATCTCTTGAAAACTTCTTGTTTATTTGAAATGTAGTCTTCGACGATTTTTGTGATTGTTCATGGGTTATTGAGATATTTTATATTTTAAACAGAGTGTACGTAACATTAATTTTAAAAAACAAAAACTTCTTTTTCTCAGGAATAATCCTTAGAATATTCATATTCATTTATAAAAGAATTTTCATAACAGCGCTTACTTTTGTATAGACTGATAATCAAACTATAGAAAACAAAATTCGAAAAAAAGCTATTCTTTGTAGCTTGATAGCTTGATGATTCTTGATAGCTCTTGAATTGTCGATTTTATGATAAATTGTGCATAGAACCATGTACAGGTCGAACTCGAATATATACAGACTCGACTATATATGATTCTATTATATAAAATTTTGGACTCGATTATATACAGTTTGATTTTTTTTGGTTACATTTCAAATATGACTTATTTCAAGAAAAAATGTAGCCTTTCGTTTGTTTATTTGTTTATTATTATTGGATTATAGGCCGTAAGCCCGCTATCCTTCTTAAAATTAACATGAAGACATCAAACACACATTTAAAACACATTTACATTTAGTTGGTTCCTTAAAAATAATCTTAATTTCCTTCGAATCTCTTCTGTTGTCATACTCACAGAAACCACATCTTGTAGCACGTTAAACTCACTCATGAATCTAGTTGTCGGTTCGTGCTGTATGTAGTTCCTGTGTCTTAGGGGTGGATTGAACACCCTCCGGCGACGAAGTGAAATGGGGATGGTATTAAAGCAGATCCGGTCGTTAAGACACGGACTTCTGATCCGTCCACTCAGTACATTGCAAAAGAATGTTATATCCGCGATCTTGTGTCTGCTGCTGATAGTATCCAGGTCTACCAAACAGCAGAGATCTTCATATGCTGGCAGGTGTTCTCCTCTCCATCCTAGATTTCTCAGCGTAAACTTCAGGAACCTTTTCTGGACATTTTCAAGTCTTTGGATGGGCAAATCATATTGCGGTCGTCACACCAGACTCGCAAAGTCGAGTTTGGACCGTACAAGAGTGGTGTAAATTTTTAGAATAACATGCGGATCGGAGAAATCTTGCCCGAAGCGACGAGTGAGTGCAAATAATTTCAATGCTTCTTTTACTATTCGTTCTATGTGACAGTTAAAGGAAAGGGATCGATCCATCGTCACACCTAAATCGCGAACATTCTCTATATGTTGTAGGTTCGAACATCCTAGCCTATAGTTGAATGTTATCGGCTGAACATTCCTTGTGTAGATCATGACGGAGCATTTGTTGGGGTTCACACTCAATCCGTTGCTCTCGACGAACCTCCCAAAATTGTGCAAATCCTTCTGAAGCAGATGGCAGTCATAGATGTCTTTCACGGGAAGAAACATGTTCACGTCATCAGCGTATATGAGGACTTTTGCGTTAGTCAAGAATGATGGTAATTCATCCATAACCATGACGTATAGAATAGTCCCCAAATGACTACCTTGCGGAACTCCGGAATGGAAACCAAAGGACCTAGATGTGTTGTTATGCACTTTTACGTATTGTGTTCTACTCTCTAGGTACGTTTTGATCCATTCGAACATATTCCCGTGAATGCCGAAATCAGCAACCGCGCGCATTATACTGTTTATTCCTACCACATCGAAAGCCTTACTCATGTCTGTATAAATACAGTCCACTTGACACCCTTTTGATGTACGATCAGTGACGGTAGAGGAAAATTCACAAAGGTTCGTCACAACAGACTTTCCTTTTAAGAAACCATGCTGTGTTTCTGAAACTCGGTCAATAATGCGCTCGTAAATGTGGAAGTAAACAAGTCACTCAAACAGTTCCGGTATCGCAGATTGAATTGCGACGCCCCGGTAGTTTTCAGCATGTGAACGAGAGCCCTTTTTAATAGATTGGAATAACATGTGAGATTTTCTACAGTTGCGGAAAGTAGCCGGACGAAAGCGAAGCATTGAATAGCATAGTCAGCGGTTCGACAAGTTCATCCTTAAATTCTTTCAAAGATTTTGTGGGGAGTCTATCTGGTTCTGCTGACTTACCCGAGTCTAGATCCAATAGACCTTGTTCCACTTCATGATACGATAACTCCAACAAGTCAGCGGTTCTGTAGATTGAAGAGTCGACGGTATTCGGTTGGTCGTTCTGATAAACGCTCATAAAATACTCTGCACAGAGCTCGGCGGTCTCCTGTCCACAAGTCGAAGATCGGTTACCATAGGTTATTACCTCCGGAATTCCACTGTTCTATACGTCTACTATTCACAAATTTTCAAAAAGATTTCGGATTTTCCTTTATCTCATTCTGGATCCCAGTGATGTACACTTGATACGCTTCTCTGTGTAACACTTTAAACGATCGCTTTCAACGTTAAGGTGAAATTTAAGTGGCTATTACATGTACAGTGGGGTAAAAATCGTGATTTTTGTAGATTTTGCTTGAATTTTCACCAGGAATTGTTTGTATCGATATTGCATCCAAATTAAGATGTATAAAAGTTAGGTGTCAAAACACAAATTGAAGAATGGTTAGAGAGCTTCAATTTAATTGATAGAAACGATCAAGTTTGATAGAATTTTTTGGGATAAAATTAATAATAATACTTTGAAAATTATTGACTCGCTTCCAAAATGTTATTCAGATCCACTAATTTAGATGTTCCACCACTATATCCTGTACTAAATTTTCTCATCTTTCAAATAAAAGCAACATAATCGCCAGTTTGAGGCAACAGAGTCCGAAACAAAAAAAAAGTTCTATAACTCTGTCATTGTTGAAATTCGAACAAATGCGTAGAATTTGTTTTTGTTTTCTTCAAATATGATCGTCTATCTTTTCCTGAGAGAATCTGAATGAATTTATTTTTTTCATATGAGAAAGGTGTTTTCTGATTTTGAGGGGATGAATAAAAAATCAAATTCTTCTTTTATGTTAAAAAAAACAAAAATACATGCATAAAAAACGATTGAAACATTTTTTTTTAAATCGATTATATACAGGATTTGATGATATACAGTGAAAAGAAATCGGACGCTGTATATAATCGAGTCCGCCCTGTACTGAATTTACTTTAAAATGAGTAGAAATGTTGTAAAAAATACAAATGTGGTATTTTTATGCAAGTGTATTTTAATTCCCTTTTTCCAGTGTGATCTATTATTTTTTTAACAATATCGTAGTGGACAAATTTTGACCAAACAAATAAATTTCCAATAATGATTTTTGAAATAAAGGCCCTATGTTTGGATACTAAAAAAAAAGCATTTCGTGAAATCACTACAAGTTCTAACTTTGAATAATAAAGTGATAATAAAAAGATAAATGGAACTACGGATGGGTTATACCTATGATATAATCGCAAGGTTGACGTAAGACTTCCGTTGGCTTAGTAATCATTTGTGTTTTTTTTTAATTAGCAATAATCGCACCTCGGATGTTCCTCATTGGGTAAGATATCGCTGCTGCGCAGATCTATCTTTTGTATGTATTCGTTAAATTATTGACTAAACTAGTGAATGAATGAAACAATTTGCGAATTCAATTGCAAACAAATCCCATTTTAGGTCAATTCATGCATTATGGTAGTGGTTATCACAGCCAATAGTCATCAACATTTTGCCTATTTAATCATTAATCGGTATGCGTAGAAGTTCAGTGATCTGGCAACATGAAGGGATATGCAGTCTTGAATAACCAAGCTAAAGCGTTATTGGTTTCGGAATCTGTGTTAGGAAAACACATTCCGGTTTGCAAAAATTGCAAGCGAGTACAAAAGTACTCGCAGCTTGCATCTCATTTACAATTCCAATTTCCCCAGGCTACATGGTTTTGAAATCTGTGTTAGGGAAACATTCCGATTTGCAAAGACGCAAACGAGTACAAAATTACCCGCTGCATGCATCTATTTTGCAATGCCAGTTTCCCCAGGCTCTATGGTTTTGAAATCTGTGTTAGGGAAACATTCCGATTTGCAAAAAATGCAACCAAGTACAAAAGTACTCGTTGATTGCATCTAATTTGCAATGCCAGTTTCCCCAGGCTCCATTGTTTTGAAGTCTGTGTTAGGGAAACATCCATTCATTCCAGCGATGGTACCTCAATCGTTGCGCAATCATAACTGAGTGGATTTCCGAGCGACACTCGCTTTCATACCGATTGATGTGATTTCAATAACCTGTTTTGAAAGCAATTTTAAGGCTATTGAGTTTTTGAATCAAAAAGTAACAAGCATAGAAATCGTAGACATTTAATTTTTCGAATGAAGTGTATATCATACCATTTCGTTCAGTTGTTTTGGAGCTATTAACGCTCAAAATCTCGTTCTCCGGCGTAACGCTTTCGTTTTCGAAACTTTGAACTTACACCCTAGTATAGAAACGAAAGACGTAGTCCTACGTCGAAAAGAACGAAAGGGAAATTGGGCAGCGGATGCACGATTCTGCGTCAAATTGCTTCAAATATATGAGTATCCTAACCAAACAGTTCAGGAATGAAAACAGGACGTAAGCCAAAAAAAAAAAGTAATCAAAAAGTCATATTTTTTGAAGAATTTTATTGAATGAATAAAACCGACGATAAAACCAATGAATGAAACATTTTTAGAAGTATCAGCTTTGAACTCCACAAAGAAGGTATGTTTAGATGCTGAGAAGACTTTGTGAAGGATACAGTGGTTTTTGGAAATTTTATCATAAAGTTTGTCACATTCCAGATAAATGTTCTGTTTGGCATTCTGTTTGGTTTATGGTTCAAACAATGAGTCACGGCAACACTTTGTCCAAAAAAGGATAATACCAGGTACTACCAGGCGAACACAAAATATATCAAGTAAGCTTTACGAATTCCTTACATTCTAGAAATTAGTTTTCCATTTTGAAAATATTTGAACACAGCGATTCACAACCGGGGAGGATTATTTGTTCCCCTTTCATGTAATCTATATGAACATGAAGTTTTTTTTGCTAATGCTACTTTGTGTTTCTGATCATTCAATAATGGACTTTAACTCTTTAATCTACAATGTCGAATTACACTCTTAGTGATTAGACTGTACTAGAACCTACAACATCGAATCTGACGCTATCGGAATTGAAATCGTAGTATTAGGCTGTCAAAAAAGTCCTGCGGTATTTTTTTTTTTTGAATCTTCAATTGTTCATAAAATTAGTTACAATCATCTGTTTTAAGTCAAATATGCGCCGTTTTGTTCGATGACTTGTTCCAAACGAGATGCCAGCTTCATAATACCCCTGTTATAGAAGCTCGCTTCCTTATTGGCAAAAAACTCGGATAGCCAATTTTCACAGGCCTCTTTTGTGGCTAACTTCTGACTACCTAGCTCGTTCGCCATGGACAAAAACAGGTGGTAGTTACTTGGTGCAAGGTCCGGACTATACGGCGGATGCAAAAGAACCTCCCATCCGAGCTCCCGGAGCTTCTGGCGCGTCGCCAAAGAAATGTGTGGCCTAGTGTTGTCCTGATGGAAGACAATGCGGCCTCTGTTTATCAAAGATGGCCTCTTCTTCATGAGTGCTACCTTCAAGCGGTCCAGTTGTTGGCAGTACAGGTCCGAATTGAGCTTATGGCCATAGGGAAGCAGCTCATAATTGATTATTCCTTGACAATTCCACCAAACACACAGCAGAACCTTCCTGGCCGTTAATGAGGGCTTGACCACCGTCTGAGCCGCTTCAGCGGGCTTCGACCACGACCGTTTGCGCTTCACGTTGTCGTAAGTGACCCACTTTTCATCGCCAGTCACCATCCGCTTCAGAAACGGGTCGATTTTGTTGCGATTCAGCAGCGATTCACATGCGTCGATACGGTCAAAGATGTTTTTTTGCGTCAACGTGTGTGGCACCCATACATCGAGCTTCTTTGTGAATCCAAGCTTCTTCAAATGGTTAATAATGGTTTAATGACTTATCCCCAGCTCTTGGCCGATGCTACGGCTGCTACTATGCCGGTCTTTCTCGGCTAATTCAGCGATTTTGTCGCAATTTTCGACGACAGGCCTTCCGGAGCGTGGCGCATCTTCGACGACCTCTACACCAGAACGAAAGTCGTTGTGCGGTGGAAATGGAAACTGTATCGGGTCCAAATTTTATTGGCAGCTTGAGATGCATTTTTGCCTTTGTCATAGTAGTACTGTAAAATATGTCGGATTTTCTCTATATTTTGCTCCATATTTGCGACACTATAACTCACGAACAACTTAACCAAACAAAACACTGTCATGGATTATATTATAGCGCGCAACCTTTCCAACAAGCTATAGTATGACTCGATACAATGAATACAACTAGAACTACGCGCTTACAACGACACCTCGCGGAAATACCGCACGACTTTTTTGACAGCCGAATACAAGTGGTTAATATAATACTGTTATATTTATCCTCGACTAGCCTTTCATTTTTCAATGTACTCCAACGCAATATTGATATTATTTTCCGTAGTTTTATGAAATTTTGCCTCCTGTATTCCATCCAAATCAACTAATGAAATATTTTTAAAATTAATAACTATTTTTGCTGCGAACTAATTGAAATGGAAATTATCTAAGAATTATTTGATATATTATACATTACGATTCCCTAATTCGCAAACGGTTTAAATTAACACAAATGGGAAGTACATCCATTTTCCCATACATTTATTCTGTGCATTTCTGTCCTTATCTATCCATACTTTACATTTCAAGGAATTGATGTATCCGTGTGGTATAATTTTGATATACTACTGCGAATAATGCGTGCGTAAATCGCTCGCTAGAAATGTAAACGCAGCGTTCGTTCATACGGACACTGTAGGGAGAAAGAAGATATGGCAAATTAACCCCGTCTATTTATAAAGTATAGTATAAAAAAAACTTTTCACGATTTATAATACTCAGTCTCGATCCAACTAGCGAGCAGGCAGCTGTCCCACCTAATGCTGACGTCACCCACAACGGTTTTGCTGACACAAACTTCAAAAACGAAATCGTTCCACACACTGGAATAGTCTAAGATGTTTAAATGGTTCAAAATCTGTTTACTGTAACCATTGGGAGAGTGTAAATATATTACATTGGGTTTTCTTGGATTGACAGCCACCCAATACAGAAAGTTTGTTGGTGTCTTTCGTTTACTACACAGCGCCAAAGAACCCGAATGAATCAAAGTCTCGCTCCATAGTGTTTAAAGTTGACTTCTTGTCTACGAAATTGTGTTACATTGAATAAAATTAATATCGATTATCATCAGCAGATCTTTAAAAGTCTTAGAACTGAACTAAGTATCTTACAATATAAACTGTATTTCTGCTATTATCCAGAATGGTTCTTTAAAGTTGCACAAATATATGGAGCCAACATTGACATTGTGAGTCCGACCGCTTACAATGACCGGAATATCCTCTCCCGAGGCAATTGGGGGGACACAAACCAGTGACGTTCCTCTGTTATTGAATATTTCATGTATTTTACGGATCGAATAGGGCTCGTAGAGAGGACGCATGATTTTTCACACAAAAATTCCCCATGAATAATGCGGTTTTGTGCGGTCCCTTGTAGCCCACCACAGAAGGAACCGACCGAAAGCGAACGACCGTCCACTCCGGGGGGACCAATGCGCTCGTGTATATGTATAGAAAAAACGAGACAAACGTTTAAGTTTAAGGGAATGGCCATTCCGTCCGGGAGAAAGTGGCGGAAGGGAATGGTGCGGGGAAGGTGCTTTTGTGTTAGTTTCTGCGAATCTTACCGTTCTTTCCGACCCAAATATGCAGGATAATTAACTCGACGGGGGCGACGGCATTGGGGAGGTGTGTGTGTGTGCGAAGGGCTCGGTCAACCAAAAACAGAGAGACAACCAGCTTTTGTCATTATCGTCAAAAAGTTACGATTCTCGGTCTCGGTTGGGGTTCGGGGGGTAGGCTTGGCTCTGAAGATCATTAAAAAACCCACAAGCTGGGTAGAAATACCCCGACTGCCGACTATTGACACAGTTCGGTCCCAGGTGGGAATTATTACGGGTGCATTAACTGGCGACCATATGCTGATGGAAACGGACGGATAATTAGCAATGTTTAATTCATCCAAAATTAATGATCAGCTCATAAAAAGCGATGAAAAACATAATGCGTCCCCATGAATTTCATTTTTTCTGTGGAACAACCCGATAGTCAACAGTAGTTTCCACAGCTTTGAACAGTTATCTACTGTGTTCAACCGAATTTGCATCAATCAAACCATGAAAAGCCTAACCTCTCACCATTTTAATGACGTACAAAGGATCGCCGGGAAAAAATGGAAAAGACTCGGAGTGCTCTCATGAAGCCTGAATGACTGAGCAGCTGAGAGACGTGTTCTAAAAGTCTCTTGAAATTAAAATTATAATTGAACATGGAGATAAGTGCTTGTCCTTGTCTTCGTCTTTGCTTTTTTTCCATCTCAGCTCGCTTCCCACTTCCTTCCCGTGGCATCGGCCAGGTTCGGCACACAGTTGCCAAGCAGGGCTGCGCGCTGGGACCTATTTTATGTAGTTTTAATGATGTCGCTTTGCACCTATTTTGGGCTCCTTCTCTAAGTAGCCGCCGGAGGGGCAAAGCTGCGGAAGGAAAACCGCTCATGCTAAGTGATAATGTCGACAGCATACGTTTTCCGCCTACAGAAGGGCTGCCGGTAGACTTCTGCTGAACTAGCAGTAGTGGAGTAGCGCTTCCAACAAGCAGACAGATTCACTTCGCTTGTAAATGCTAATTAATTAATGTTCATTTTTCATTAACTACCCAAGATTACAAATTTTATCACTTTTTATGCGGCCCCTGCTGGTGGGAAATATCGCATTGAGTGAAGGAGCAAAGGATTTGTTCGATCATTCGCAGCTCATCAAAATTTCACAAAATTAAAGTGCACAAACTTTTCTTTCTCTCCTTTTTCGTGAGCCCTTCAAAACAACAGACTCGATCTCTCAACGATAGGCGCAACTTCATTATCTGCCTTCAGCTGTTGCTGGTTTTTTTTGTCTCAACTAGCTTGACTGTGTGACATTATTATTATTTTTATTATTGTTGGGATAGAGCACATCCCCACGCTCGGGATGACGCCATGATTTGTTTGCTTTTGGGCAAATTGCTCACATCCTTCTTCGGTACGCCTTCGCACACCCCGCTTTATTGCGTCGGTCGGTTCAAGCTCATCGCTGGAGTTCAACTCATTTGCGGCTCTCCTCGAGCGGGTGGATTTTCGCTTTCCACAAACAAACAGCAGGCAGACTAGAGAGCGACCGAAGGATGAGTCATATTCTCTTTTTTTTCCTCCACAGCGCATGAAAATATACCGAGAGTGAAGTTCATAGCTTCGGGCTAAAAATACTCAGTCAATATTTGAGCAAATTCTCATATCGTCATCATCTTTTCTACCCCCACTTCGTTTCCCGTCACCAAGTGGGATTCGCCACTCTCGTCGTCTGTTCGGGGGATGAAAATGGAAAAAAAACATCGAAAAGAACTCAATAAAATCGAGCCAGCCTCTGGTCTGGCCCTGGCTTAGGGGGAATGATTAATATACTTCCTTTAATTTTTCGAAAACGGGGAAAAACCAAGCGAATGCTGCCATACTCTCGAACCACCAAATGGATTCGCATGTGTGGTGGAATCAGTAATATGAAATGGAAAAAAACCGCGTTCGCCAGGTCTGCTGCATGCACCAGCTGTCAACGTCACTTGCATTAAGAGAAGCGAAAAGGGGCTGAATGACGGATGTCATTCACGTGTACACAGCCCCAAGAGTCTGTTCTACCGGCATATATTTTATTTTTCTTGTAAAACTTAGGCTCGTGTTGAGGCTCGATGCTCGGTGACTCGTGGCAGCCGTCGTCCGATGACGGTGAGGGCCGGGAAATTAATTTAAATTTTCAAGCGTCAATTGAATTCAATTTTAATTTCATCATTTTTTCATCTGTTTCGCTTATCATCCGGGACGGCTGAGTGCTTTCGTTCCTGGGGAACAGCAGTTTAAGCGAAGTGTGTTGGCGAAGCCGCTCATCACTGTATTGAACAGAAGAAAAAAAACACAAACCAATGCACGAGCCATTGATTTACGTTATGAATATAATTGAATATCAATGTACAGCACTTATAGGGCCAGATAATACTGGGGGTAATGGGTAATACCACCACCGATTTCGTCCGGACTGCCTGTTTTGAAACTATGGCGACTTAATGTAATGTGACAAATTTCAAAATTTTGTCAAATTTTGGGTTAGGCTACATGAAAAGTCAGATGGAATTTATTTAGTGCTGTTATAAAAAAGCAATGATATAACTGTTCCTTTTTTGACAAATATACAGGGTTTTCCATTTCGGGCTTCCGAAAGTATACAGCCCTGCGCTGACAACCGTTTGACATAGCTGTCAACCAAAGCGTCATATCGTTAGTTGAATGTCTGCCATTTTACAATATGGATCGTTTTAGCATCGCACAACGTGTTAATTTTGTTAAATTATACTATAAAAAGGATGAAAATCGAATATACGTAACCCACATAAATTCGAAAGTCTTGATACTTTTCGAACAAAAGTAAAATAAGCAACTATAATAAAAAAAGTTTAATTATAACAAAGTTTGTTGTGAAAACAATGATTACAAAAGTTTAATTTTTTGTTAAACCGACATGCCACTATATACGCCATAATTAAGGATTTTGGGACCAGTTTCCAGTACAGGCCGGACTCGATTATATACAGTCTCCAATTTCTTTTCACTGTATATAATCGAATCAAAAAAGAAAAAAAAAACTAATTGCTCTATATACACAAATTCTCCTCTTACGGCAACTAAGTCGGATAAGTTCGGTACAACTGTACTGGATTCCTGGCCATTGTCGAATAGAGGGAAACGAGCGAGCAGATGAACTTGCCAGGAACGGCTCAAGCTCACCTTTCACTGGTCCAGAACCATTCTGTGGAATTTCTGACTGTGTGTTGAAAGGTGAGCTGAAGAACTGGGAAGACCGGGAAGTGTTAGCCAACTGGTTGGCGGTACAACTTAACCAGTCAAAAAAATTATCACGCCGAGTATTAAAATTACTCAACAATTGCTGAGTCTTAATAAGAAAGACTTAGGCACAATAACAGGCCTTATAACAGGACACTGTCCTAGTAAATACCATCTCAAAAACATAGGTTTAGTGCAAGATGATATTTGTCGTTTTTGTAATACCGAAAGCGAAACCTCAGAACATTTGCTCTGTAATTGTGGAGCTCTAACTAGACGCAGACTTCAATACCTTGATAAGGCTATTCTGGAGCCCAAGGAAATTTGGTCTGCGTCGCCGATCAGGATTATAAAATTTATCAAACAGAGTATTCCTGATTGGCACCTATCTCGCTATAGCTTTCAGTCTACTTCTTCATCAATAAGCAGTAGGTAAGCTTGAAGCGGAGTACAAAAAAAAATGGGATATACCACAATAGTTCAGAATAATGGACGCAGTGGTTCACATCCAACAGGGAAATATACACAAATGATGCACAAATACACAAATATGAAAGAAGAATTTAATTCTTGATTCATCCTCTTAAAGTCAGAAAATACCTTCCTCATATAAAAAATTATACATACATATTCGGAATCCTTCAGGAAGTGATAGAGGAACATATTGCATGAATAAAATCCTTCTACGCATTTGTCCGAATTTCAACAATGAAAGAGTTATTCTTTTTGTACCGGGCTGTGTTTTCCATAAACTGACATTACTTTAAAAAGTATGTTCCGTAGTACGATTCTGTTGTTCCAATTGAAAAGATAAGTGATTTAGTACCCGATATAGTTGTGAAACATCTAAAATAGTGGACAACTTTCGGAAGTTAAAATATAATAGTTAGTGTTTTCTAAACTGTTATTACTAATATAACCCAAAACATCCATAATAGACTTGATTGAAACTAATGCTCTCTAACCGTCCCACAAGTTGTTTTTTGACACTCAACTTCTATCTTTCTTAATTTCGCTCCAATATCATTATAAACAATTCCCGGTGAGCCTTCAATCAAAATCTTTAAAAATCACGATTTTTACTCCTAATAATAGGCAATTAATTTTTACCTTAACCTTGGATTTTTTGACGTGGGACTACGTCTAACCGGAGTATATGGGGGTGAAATGAAAACTTAAACAAAGAACATGCAGGAAAAAATGAAAGATTCCGAATGCTTATAACTCGAACATTTCGTACTGGATCGGAAAGATGTATGCATCAATTGATAGGGATTATTTCTACGCAATTAAAAAAATGTAATTTTTCTTTGGATAAACAATTGAAACTCTGTAAAATATTAAGCGTTATCTAAACGCCCTAACTGCCTCGTTTTGATTGGTCCGATTCACGGTTTCCCTAACACAGCCATCAAAACCAAGCAGCCTTGGGTAAATTCGCATTGCAAATACATGAAAGTCAGGGGTATTTTTGTTCGGACTGAAATGTGTTTCCCCAACACAGACTTCAGAACCAAGGTGCCTAAGGAAATTGGTATCGCAAATTCATACAAGTCGGGGGCATTTTTGTTCCGACTGAAATAATTTTGCCTAACACAAACTGCCAAACCAAGATATCTGGGGAAATCGGCTTTGCAACTAAATGCAAACTGCGAGTACGTTTGCATTCTTTGGTCTTTGTGCAAACTAGAATGTTTCCGTAACACGGTCTCCTAAACTTAGGAACCTGGGAAAATCGTGCAGATACTAGAGGCGAATGAACTTTCATGTTTAAATCCTTTATAGTATAAAAAGTAGAAGCTGAAGTTGTTGATTCATACTATCCGGAGGTACTTCTGCACCCGCATGTTTTTTTGCACTCTGTTCGTGCAGAAATCATTTTGAGCATCCCGAGCGAACGCGATCCACAATAGCCAAGTGATATTGTGTACTTTTTACTCACACAATATCACTTGGTCTGTTTCATGTTGAGCAATAACTCACAATTTCAAATCTCTCGAGAGAACAGGATTATTCTATTATTGCTTTGATCGAGTATTCGCTTTTACAGACTAAGAACAGCTGATGGTCAGCAGATGAAATGAACAGGAGATAGAAGTCAAGAATATACCGTCAGTTTTGTACGTTAAGGAAAATACCGTCAGTTTTGTCGCGTTATGTTTATATGTTGTGAATGCACTTCAAATTCAAATCTGTTTTCCTGTTAAGTATCCGAAACGTCTGAACGGTTGCGCGCGAACACACTCCTAAAAGTGTTTTCTTAACACGGATTGCAAGAGCGGGTACGAACACAACGCCGGTTATTCAAGATTGCATTGAAGGATATGCCTTCATATCTTCTGCTAACTTAATTTCTACGCATACCATTTGATGATTAGGCAAAATGTTGACAACCATTTGTTGCGAAAACGCCTATTGATTGAACAATATGCGTACGACGTACTTGTCAAAATCGAAACTGAGTGCCTGAAGTTCATCAAATCAAGCAAATTCGCGGTTCGAGAAGTACGTACACTTGAGAGATGCAACCTTCAGAAGGAAACGTAAAATAAAATAATCGTTTGATAATTCTTCCGTTCACATCTTTTGTCCTAGGCATCATACCAAACGACAAAGGACTGCCATTAAATTTACTTGTAACGAAGAACATAATCTATCACAATGCATGAGTTGACCTTACACTGCATTATACAATCTTTTTACTCACAAAGCAAATATATTGAATTCAATTGAATTCGGAAATTGTTTCATTCAATCAAAAAATTTTATCATTACAAACAAATGATTTCTAAGCTAAGGTAGTCCTACGTCAACCTTGCAGTTATATCATAGATATAACCTACCCATTTTTTTAAATTAAGCCATATTTGAAATAAAAAAAAATAATCTGTATTTAATCGAGTTCAAAATTATATATAATCGAATCATATATGATCGAGTCAGTATATAATCGAGTCTGACCTGTAAAACATAAGAAGAAAAAAATCGAGGGGACAATGTTTTGCGTCCTACAAACGAGAACTTATTCAATGTTCCGATTCTATTGAAAATATTTCTCAAGACGATAATATAAATGCTAACTTCATACCTTGTGTTGAGCTGATAACATATTATAGTCGTCAACTGAATTTCCAATGAGGAAATATCGTCAATTCTTACCTGGAAAGAGAAAAACATAGTTGTAATACAGATGATTTCTTGTTGCAAATTGAAATAATTCTGAGAATTGTTTTTCACAGTATCCGAAGTATCACATAGTATCACATACACAAAATCTGATTCTCAATTTCTGGATCTAAAGAAGCGTTCATTTTTAGCAGCGATTTATTTTGTGGTTTGAATTTTATAAGAAGATATGGATGTTTTATTCTGAGGTCTTTTGACATCGAAAACATTTTTTCGATTTTCCAAATTTCATGTTTTTTTTTCTCGAGATGACACCATATATCGAAGTTATTGCATTTTTAAGTCATTTGGCATTGAATAAACATTTTGAATTTCAATTTTTCAAGATTTTTAAGGATCAAAAAATCAAAACTTTGAGCGATATGAGGCGCCCCTAAATCATGTCCGATTGAGCTGAAACTTTACACAGGTTTTTTGGGCCAATTAACAAAATGTGCATGGTCGGTTTTTGAAAATTTGGCATGACCATTTTCGCTGCCAAAGACTAGCATTCTTCAAAAATATATTACATTTGCAAAAAATTTAATTTTGTTTTCGTGATTATTGATTGTATTGGTTGAATGTATTCTGAGTGGCAAGCTCTAGAATACGCGTAACCACAGTGCAAGATGGAGGAAATTTCTTTGACGAAAAATTCCCCTGTCCAGAACGGGGATCGAACCCGAGCCCCCGGCAAGTTAGGTGTGACGCTAACCACTCGGCCACGGGAGCACTAAGTTGAGGTTCTTAATTGAACGGTTTTATTAAACGGTTTTATTTAGCTTAACCTTTGGTATCAAATGAAACGACTTGACTGGTAGAACACAGTTATTCATGAAAAATGAAAATCCAAAGTGGCCGTCATCACAAAATGACGATGTATATATTTATTCCAAAACCTCATCAATATGGGTATCAAATGAAATGCCTGGACTAGTAGAACACAATTATTTGAGAACATTACAAATCCAAAATAACTGCCTCCACAAAATGGCGCTACTTTTTTTTTTTGAAACCCACCAATATGGGTATCAAATGAAAGGGCTAGTAGAGAACGGTTATATTGATAAATTCAAATCCAATATGGCAACCACCACAAAATAGCCAATTACATTCTGAAATGAAATCATTTGAATAATAGGATAAAATACATAATGAAATTATTCTGAAAAAATGGGTAAGAGATAAAAGTTCTAAAATAATTGTTGAATAGTTTTATCGTAAAGAAATATACTAATGATATAGACAATGTACTAAAAACTAGGAAATAAAATAAAAAAAAAACTTTTTAAACCCTCTATAACCCAATTTTTTTATTTGTCTAAAAAAACCCATTCCACTTTTATCACGAATTTCCGACTTCAACATAAAATACTCCTAGCAGTACTCCTAGCTAGCAGCAAGCTGCCAGCATAAGACCAATGTGTATGTGTGATAGATGAAAATACTCTAAAGACGTTCTAGTGGGGGTGAACATTGATAATAATGTCTGAATAATTTGAAAAGAAAATCGGTGAAGCCCGTCTAAAGGCGGGGTTGGATTGTACAGGGTTAAGTTAAACGGTTTCATTGTGGTTAAACATAATAATAATACAGATAATGTACTTAAAGCTAGAAAATAATTTGACAAGTAACAGTTAGCAGCTATCACACCCCTTCCTTCATTAATCTAGTGCATTGATGAAACTAAAATAAAATCGTTGGGCACGTCGAATTTGTTAATGTTACTGGTTTCATTATATGCCCCACGATTTTATTTGAAGCTCAGGAAAGGATGGGATAACTTATAACTGCTTATTTTCTAGCTTTTAGTACATTAAACCGTGCAACTTAAATAAGTTTTTTTTTCCTTTTTTTATTTTCTAGTTTCTAGAACACTATCTGTATGATTGGTATACTTCTCTACAATAAAACCATTCAACCTTTTCTTTATCTTTATTTCTTACCTAATTTTCTTCGGAATATTTTAATGATGAACTGTATTCTATTAGTCAAATCATTTCATTCGATACCGATATTGAGGGGATTACACAAAAATACATACCCCTTTTTGAATTTATGTTGTTCATAATATGGTGTGCTCTCGAAGTCAAGCCATTCAGCCATTTTTTACCGGCAGCCAAATTGGATTTTTCAAGATAATCGAATACACAGTATTATAACAACAGCAGAGATAAAGGTTTGTTCAAATTTCAGATTAATAAGTCGAAAGGAACGGGGTCAAATTTTTATTAATGTGGGACAACCCTATAGACATACAAATGTAAATACAAACAGGTCAAGTTGAATGAAATCGTTTGAAAAAGCAATTGGCTATTTTGTTACAGCAGCCATCTTGGATTTGCATTTTTCATAGATAGCTGTGATCCACTGGTCAAGCCCCTTCACTTGATACCCATTTTGATGGTGTTTGTTTTGGGAAAAGATGTAATCCTCATGAATAACTGTGTACTAGACAATCCCTTTCATTTGATATCCATATTGATAACGTTTTGAGAAAATATGTAATCCGTCATTTTGTGGTGGTGGCCATTTTGTATTTAAATTTTCCATGAATGTGCTGTGTTCTACTGATCACGTCCCTTCACTTGATACCCATTTTGATGGGGTTTGTTTTGAGAAAATATGTAATCCGCCATTTTGGATTTGCATTCCTCAGGAATAACTCTACTAATCAAGTCCTTTCATTTGATACCCATATTGATGGGGTTTGGGAAAAACCCATACTGATGGGGTTTTGAGAAAATATGTAATACGCCATTTTGAAGCGGCCGCCATATTGGATTTTTAAAATCATTAAATACGCATTTTTGTAATGACTGCAGAGATAAAGATGTGTTTCAAATCTCAGATCAGTCGGTCAACTGGAAGGGGCTCAAATTTCTATAAGGTGATGTGAAGGTGAAGCGCTTCAAACAAACATGTTACAAACATACAAACATACAAACATACAAATTACAGGGCAAGCTAAATAAAACCGTTTAAAACGAAATATATTAATCACTTCTTTAGTACAAACATTGGTTGGCCTTGAGAAAGGTCAAACATTATCGTGGGCTTGTCGCAACTCACTCGTAGTCTTCAGAAAAGTAAATATAAAAACATGAAAACTAGCTTTCAGTCTTAACAAATGCTGTTGGCTGCTCATTACCTAGAGTGATACTGGAATAGAAATCGCAAATGACATCTTTCATACTCTCGCACGGTGCAATTGTTACCCCTTTCCATAGAGTGCAGGTATTGTGCAAGTGCACTGAGTGCTTGCACGATTCACATAATACAATAAAGTGATACAATAAAAAAGCGAATATGAAGTTTTCTAATCAACATCCACATCAACATCGTTACAATTGGCTGTTCGTTGCAAGGAGCAGTACTGGGATAGAACTAGTAAAATTTTAAATTATAGACGAATTTCATGCAGACCCGTCTTAGCAGTTGGCAGCACCATTTCAGATTGCAGTAAAACTTTGTGGGTGTAAAACAATTGGCCATTTGAGTAACTTTGCATACTTGAAATCTTCAAAAAAAATCTAGACGGTTTATTGAAAAGATGCCAAGTTTTTTTTTTCTTTAATTTTCTCAAAAATTACTAATTCAAAAACTGTAATAATTACATTTTTTTTGTCAAAGAATGAAATGTAGGAAATTATTGAAATTTTCATTCAAAAATAACTAAAATTTTGAAAAAAAAATTCTACTAAAAATATTTAACAAATCAAAATTTTCTTAAAAACCTATTTTATTTTTATTCTGGAGAATTACATGAATATCCCTTACAATAAACAACAAGTCATCTGTACATCGGAAGATGAGCTACTAAGCTACTAAGCGAATGATCATGAGCTCATAACTCATGGCCCTCAACTGACCATCTTTGTGTGTTTTTCTAGCTACTACGCAACAATCACCATGTGACGGTAAACTCAGTTCCTTACCGCTCACTTTACGGTCTGCTGCATCGGTCATTGGTACTATTAATAACACAACAATGGAAGCCTCATATCAACATTCCCGCTGTGTATGGTCCAACTGTGAACATTCGAACAATAAGAATATTGTCACTTGGAAAAAAGGCGTCATGTGTAACGATAAGATACGCCTGAATGGCTACTGTGTAATAGATAAAAATGTGTATCGATAAGATAGGAATAATCTTACGCCATAAATGGCTATTGTGTAATATACCGTTCTGACTCATATTTCGGACACTTTGTTCTAATATCTTGAAATGCTTAATGCACTGGTGATATAACTATAACATTCAAATCGCAATTGATTCTTTAGAGTAATCCCTTGGTTTCACAAACACTTCATTTGAGAATTACATTTGAATTATTGCATAGTTAGAATAAATCCAACAGCACTACTCATTATCGTTTGTGTTTGACGTTTGCATAGCGTGAGCACGTAGAAACTACCCGTTCATCAATATTAACATTTCTCTCGTGTTTCATCAGTTCTCATTATCGTTAACAGTTTACTGTGATTGCTTGGTAAGTGTTTTGCAGTTGACTATAAAATATAATCAAGTGTAATGTAATTTTCATTCAAAAAATTACGTAATAAAGTGTCCGAAATTTGAATTCAATCTGTCCGAAATTTGTTTTTTTTTTATAAATAGTGTCCGAAGTTTGATTCTTATTCGCTTGATTTGAAAAGTATTTTATTCGATGATTTTTTATGTTTTCAATCAAATAGGTACCAGAGCAGAAAGCTTAAAAGCATATTGAACCTGTGCATAAAGTTGAGATCTGTTTTCTGCATCATATGCCTTAAGCGTCCGAAATATGATTCGGTACAACAACGGTACAACAAAATTATCGAAGATAAAAATGTACACGAATAAATCCTGCTCTGTTGCAGCTGAATCGCTAAATGAGCCTAATAAAATAAACAGATGAGATAAAAAATCCGATTATAATATGTTCTGAAATAACTATATGGCATCTTCGCATAGAGAGATTTCTTGACACACCAATGTTTTACTCGTAACATTCCTGTATGTGAAATCTCGCGATTGATATGTTCTTGTGATATTGACTTGACATCAAAATTGAAAATAGAAAGTGTATTTTTATAAAATAGAAAGTGTATTTTTTTGAAATTTATTTGAAGGTTTTTTTTTAAATTCTTATATTTAATTTTTTCACCAAAATACTTCAAAACTTATAGTTTTTAAACTCGAAAATTTTGTAAATTAGAGTTTATCTTCTAATTTTTTGACAAAAAAAACTAAAACTTGCATCTGAAGAAATCATTCCGAAATATCAAACAAAATAAAACAAAATTCTGATAAATAAAATGAATAGCTGCGATAAAGAATAAGCCATTCATACATTGAAAGAAGGGCACTGAGAGAAGAAGAAAGTTTTTCAAACAAGAATGTTTCATGTTTTCATTGAAAAAACTACTACAACTTTCTTTCTATTTAGATGTCAAGTCAACAAGTCAATGAAGTTTTTTATATGACCAATGTTTTTACATCCGCAAAGATTCAATGCAATCTGAGATAGTGCTGTCAATGACCAGTCGAGTTCGCATGAAATTCGGCTATAGAGGCTTGAACCTTTCAGTTACCTACTTCTAGCCATGAAAATGACCAATTTAAAGAAAACTGAAATTTTATCTAAATGTATTGAGGAATGCCATTTGGGAGGATATGTGAATGTAGAGCGATGTTCACTTTATCTAGAGGTGCCTTCAACACGGGCATCAGCGAATTGATTGATTTTTATGTTTAAACTGCAAATTTCATTCGTCTCTAGCTTTTAACACTCTATCGACCGGTAGCCTATTTATAGGCTTTTCGATTCCTTACGCTCATCGACCGGTAGCCTATTTATCGACTTTTCAATTGCCAGCGCTTATTGACCGGTAGCCTATGAATTGGCTTTTGGTTATCGACGGTTTTTGTCAGTGGGTTGCTCTGTTTATAACTTCGCAGCGCCAACGTCGTTAATTATTTGCAGCTTTGTACTGACCTCTCCAATTTTTTATCAATTATAATAGTTTTTACCGTTTCTAATGGATAAAAAAAAGTGTAGATGAAGAGTTTTGCTTAGATGCTTTGTAAGACTATAGCAGTTATTCAGAAAGCGAAAGTGATGGTGATAACAGTGACGATGATGATGATAATAGCAGTGATTCTTCTATCAACACTCGGAAGCCGCGAAAAATATTGCCACTGCAATATAGCGATTCAGAAGATAATGATGACACTGATGACGTAAATATAGATACATGGTCAACAAATGACAAATCAATTATTTTGGAACCTTTCGAAGGCAACCCAGGCATAAAAATTCTACCAAAATCTGAAGCAAGTGTAAGGGACATTGTCAATTTATTTATTGAAGATGACCTTTTGAAATATTTGGTTACAGAATCGAATAGATATCACTATCAAGTAATCAATAAAAATAAAAATATCTCAAAGACGAAAAAATGAGTGGTTATTACGTTTCCAGAAATGAAACGATTTTTAGGTCTAACTGTTCTAATGGGCCAAGTAAAAAAAAGGTAGACTTCATGATTATTGGTCGACTGATCAAAGCATCGAAACTCCGTTTTTTTTTTGCAAAAGTAATGAGCAGAAATAGATTCATGCAGATATGGCAGAGCTGGCACTTTTGTAATAATGAAGATGTGTCCACAAATTCAAACAGACTTGTAAAAGTTCAGCCAGTTATAGTTATAAATTATTTTTAGAATTATTTAAAGATAAGGTTTGTTGATGTATATAAACCTTGTCAAAAATTATCATTAGATGAATGTATTATTCCGTGACGAGGAAAACTATCATTCCGAACCAACAATCCTGCGAAAATTGTAAAGTACGGCATACTTGTGAGAGCAGTCTGTGAAGCACACACAGGATACATTTGTAATTTTCAAGTGTATGCTGGCCAAGGAATGAAACTGGAAAACACTATTCTAGAAGTTTTTGATCCGTATAAAAATCTTTGGCATCACGTTTATCAGGACAATTATTATAACGGTGTCCACATAGCTGAAGTACTCCTGCAAAACAAAGTACGGATATGTGGGACCATTCGGAAACATAGAGGTCTTCTACAATGTCTTCAAAACATAACCCTTTCAAATGGTCAAGCTACATTTCGTAGAAAAAACGATATTCTATTACAAATATGGAATAACGGTAAACGAAATGTAAACATGATATCGACGATACATTCGGCGCGAATAATCGAATCTGGAAGTGTAAATAGAAAATCACATCCATCAATTCAAAAGCCTGAGTCGATCATTAGTTACAACAAGTATATGAAGGGCGTAGATCGCGCAGATCAATATCTGTCGTATTACTCCATTTTTAGAAAAACTAAGAAGTGGATCAAACGAGTTGCAATGTTTTTAATCAATTGTGCGCTTTTTCATTCATTTAAAACGTACACAACATTGAACGGAAAAAAAAGACATACAAGAAATTCTTACACAAAGTGGCACTTTCGTGGATATCTGATGTATCATCAACTGATTCTCAAAGTGACGAAACAGACTCAAATAACCACCAAAATACTTCAGAGCCTACAAGAAGAGCACCAAAATCAGATCATCCAGAAAGATTATCATGCATAAAGAAGCAAAAACTGATAAGAATAGAGACACCCCCAAAAACAATGTAGAGTATGTGCATCGAAGAAGATAAGAAGTCGAACATGTTTCGTATGTAAATTTTGTATTATTCCCTTACATAAGGGAGACTGTTACGAGAGATACCACACTCTAAATAGATATTGAAAACATTAATTACCTTGAATTTATTTCATGAATGTAAGTTAAACAGGCAGTAAATTGTATAAAACAAATACAAAATAAAGTATAAATATCAATAAATTTCCATTACTTTAAAACAAAAGTAATAAGCACAACACAATGCATAGTGAAAATTTAGCCGGTACTGGGAGTAAATTCGGGCGCGACTTAGCCGGTACTTACTGAGTGGCAGCCTCAACCACAACCGATCGATAAAGTGTTAAAAAAGGCCTATTAGAAGCGAGGAAATCACCTGAGAAAAAAATTGCTTCCTAGGGATAGATAAGAGTGAAACTGTTGACTGGTTGCAGACCCGTTGACTTGCAAAAGGTGCTAAAGAAATCGCAAATGACATCTTTGATACACTAGCCTGGTGAATAGTCGCTACGATACTTGCTCGTTTTCGGTGGCACTACTTGCGGAAAACAGATTGATCGTGTCAATGTAACAACCAAAAGGTTGAGTTTGCATGAAAACTATGTTTTTTCAATACAGAACTACAATAAACTATTCATCTGTAAGATCGTGTATACCAGTGGTCAAATGATGTAAACAAGAGCAAGCGCAAGAGCGAGAGCGTTTCATTGACTGACCATTTTTTTGGAAAGGCATATAGAATTATTATTGAATTTCTATATTCTAAGTGGAAAGCCATTGAGCTTCACCATCAACAATAGAATGAAACTTTGAATAATTGGTGTTTTTTCAAGATACAGGAAAAGAAAATAATCATAAAGGACTAAACCTGAAGAATAAGCTAGATTATTTGGATTTGAAACACCATCATTACTCTGGTTTTGTGCCATTTTGTCGTGCAATGTTCAGCGTCTATTGAAATGCCTGAGGACAATATTCCAAAGCAAGGCTCCAGTATTATCATATTATTTTAATTGCCACTGATTAGTATTGTGTACACAGTACCGATTTGCGATGCACTTTGAATGCTCATATGTGGCCCATTGACTCACAGTGCGTCATATAATATTGCTCGTGTCTGTTATTATGTTCATCAATGAAATAAGAGCAACTTTTCTGTAGGGTAATAGGATTCAATTATCGCCCTCTCGACGTAAGTCTACAACAAACAAATTAATGAACCCTTGGTAACAGCTATGCTCGAACTAAAAGACTTTCATTTATCATCCAGAATCAGAACACTTCTCGTCTTCTTTTTCCTACATATCGCTCAAGTTAGACGAAGATCAATTTAATCAATCAAAACGAAATAGTTGCACAAACACCCATTCGGAACTCACAAACGCACACGCACACATACACAATCGAATCGTTGGTATCTTCCAAGCAAGCTAGGGTACAGTTATTTGTCCAATGAACACATTCATCATTGATCATTGGCATTGATTCTTCTTCTCGCTGCTGCTGTTCACATGTCAGATTTGCTCCCAATGGCTATCGGAACACCGAAACAAGCTGCTCTCGAGCCGTTCGAAGCTGGCCGAGAATGGGATAGAACTGTAATCAATTAGACCTGAATAAATGATTGAAAGTTATTCGACGCTCGGATCTCCTGGCAAACAACAACGGAACGATTCCATCACATCACTTCTTGCCCTTTTTCGAACCTTGCATCAGCATACGAAATTGCGTCCCGTGTGTGTGTGTGTGTGTGTGTGTGTGTGTGTGTGTGTGTGTGTGTGTGTAGGGGAACTTTGGGTAAGACGTACCGTGTCGGTAAAACGCACCACCATGAAAAATCATGCAAAACGCAGTAATTGACAGGATTTTTCTGTGCTTATAACTTCCTTTTTTCATTATAAATACAATAAAATGTATTTTAGCACCAAAAACCACGTCTATCTTCATAAAATAATTATATATAAAAAACTGCATGATTTCATGCAACTTTGACCGCTTCTGTCATAAGACTTTTGAAGCATTAAAAAACTTATTTCAATTTTGCAAACTCCAATACATTCTTAAATGTTACCAGAGCTATCAATTGAGTTTGAATAAAAAAATGTTAAAAAATCATTTCTTATATCAAATGCAATTTTATAATCCATCTCATAATGGGGCACATCGCTCCAGTATGGAAATTAATAAAGAGAGTTAGTCAGTTCCAGTGTGACCAATTCACTCAGATATTTTCTGCAATTGTTTTATACCCAGATGATTTCTGAAGAGCATAAACCATTTTCAAATATCTGTTCTTGTATTATATGATAAGAACCAGAACGAACAAAATCATTCCAATGTTTCTGACTACTAAAATCCATCCATGATTAAGAATAATGCAAACCTTAGAATCAGAATAAAAACTCATGAATACGAAGGCCAAAAGTCTGGCAGCACATTTGTGAACGGCGGCACGTAGCAATATATTTAAGGACAGCGGCACATACTGATACGCTTGTAAACAAATATATTGGATACAAAATTCTTTAGCGTTTTCCGCGTTTGCCTCGAAAATTCGAGACCATATGATGATTCTAACTGGTAGAAACGTAACGGAAACGGAGCGTATAAGCAGCGAATCAAGAGTTATCTAAAATAAACGCTTCGATATCGTTTGACATTTAGACTCTTTGTTGTGGTGCGTTTTGGACACGCATATGGGCATCTTACCTCGCTTTTTTAAGAATGATGTAATATGGATGCGTTTAGAATTCATCTTATTTCTGTTGGTTTGCCTAATCGTGATCGTTATTGCTCATTTCATTACATAGAAAACAAACGTGGCTACGTTGTGGATGTGAAGAAATGTTGAAATACATGTTTCATTCTGTTTTGCTTAACCGGGGCGTCTTGCCCGGACTTCCCCTATATATGGGAACGAAACTGATCATCTACAATTAAGCCGATTTTTCACTCTCTCCCGACTGGAAATTCGTTGTTCCGACACAGCCAAAAAGGGGTGTGAATCAGAACCGTTTGGTACCTAACCGCCCCCCCCCCCCGGATTTTGGACTGAAAACGATCACGATTTATAGAGTAAGTAAGCGAACCGACGAGCGTCAGATGATGTTGATTGAGTACAAGTTTTGTTTACTTGCTACGCAAGGCAGCCTCGGACCGGAGCCAAAAGCCGTGAAGCTGAATTAGACGAAGGAAAACAAACAGAACTCATCTCGTTCGTTGATGCTCTTCACCGTCGCTACGGCACAAACGCGCAGGATATTTCTCGCGACGTTTGTACCAAGCTGCCAAGCATTTTTCTACAAGTTATCTTGAATGCTTGGATTGGCTCTAAGTGGGATGCTTGAAACCGAACGCAGGGACGGAACTCAATCGCTAATGGATTCGGGAAGGTGATTGATGGAGGGATAGCGGATAAGCAAATAGTTACCCAGCCGATCGTCTTACATGTGGTTGTAGGTCGTCAACTAATCGTTAAGTGGTGGACAACTAAGTAATATGCTTCACATTTAGCTTCATTTCGTGATACTTAAACTCGATCCAATCTTGACGCACTATCAATTTTTACTGTAAAAATTTTGGCAACGAACTGTTGATAGTTGATTGAAAGAGAGCAGAATTTCCGATTGAAACCACAAAACGTTATAGTTTTATTATATTCTTTTGCACAAAAATTTCATTCAAAATTATGCTAGACCTTTGTTTTGTTCAAATTGATCGATTATTGAGGCATTCCACCAATCAACACAATACCATTTTAATTTAATATTTTCGATTTGACTGAAACTTTTCCAACTTGTTCGGCACTAGGTACATTGTCATTTTGCGGTATTACTTTTTCAAATACCATCACGATTTATTTTTGAAATGGTTTATGCGAAAACGGTATCATTTCAGAAAATAAACTAAAACTCCAAAACGGGTTATTTGATCGAAATAGTTTTTGACCAAGAAAAAAATAAGTTAAATTGAAAATTGATTATCCCAAAAACTACATTTTTTAATGTATATTTTAAACACAATAAAGTTCATATTTTATCTTCATTTATATTGTCTTCAACAGTTGATTTTTTACTGAATCCTGAGCTAATGAAAAATAAATTTTCCATTTTTTAACAAAAAATATTTAACTCAAAAACTTTAATACAGGAACTCGATTATATACATTCTCCGATTACTTTTCACTGTTTATAATTAAAACCTGCATATAATTAGCACATGATTAGGCAAAATTTTTTGTGTTTTTTGGTTCCCTCCTCACTTTACGAATGAACTGCGCTTCCAGTTCGCACCAGACTTTCTCATTCCCACTCAGATATCGATCACAAACTTTAAAAACTTTTAGTCCTATATTCGGCTTGAGGTATGATCGAACCCATGAATATGCAACAGTAAGATTTTCATACAGGGAATCTGAAGCATACTTCCATGAAAGATTGTATCTAAATACGTTGTATCTAAATAAATGCAGTGCATGCTCATATTCCAAAATTCTCGGTACTCTTCCATATTCGCATTAGCACAAAAATTTCTGGCACTTTCTTTGTCGTACAGAGAACTTCCTCTTCTTCAAGGATGTGTAGTGAATGTGTTTCGCAATATCTTCCATTCATTCCACTCTTGTTTCGAGCTATGTAATGCATGCATGTCCACCCTTTTGTGTTATGCTTGCTAGTTCGCTAGCAATTGTGGTTTCATTTCATTCCATTATTGTTTTTCAGAGGGTTTAGTCTCTAGCCCTGAGAAGGGCCCTCGTGGAAAGAAACTCTACTTCACCTCCCACTTCACCTGTCTGAGATTTACTCCCGCTTGACGCTCGCCGGCAACGATGTTTCTTCGATGACCACCAAACGAGAACTGGCGTTGTTTCAAATAGTAAGCACATAAATTGGCAGAACAAATGTATAGGAAAATGGGAATGCTTCTCGTTTTCATCAATTTATACTGTTTAGGGATTAGGGAATCGTAATGTATAGCTAATCAAATAATAGAATAGAGAATTTCCGATTCGATTTGTATGTTAATCATCAGAATTCGCTCACTGTGAAAATAGTTATTAACGTTAACTTCATAGAAACGTGGCCGGTTTTCTGATTTGGCACCCTTCCTGGAAGACATAGTTCTACGTCAAAATAAATTTAACCCGAATCTCTCAGGAGCTGATACACGATCATATTTGAGTAAATAAATCCTTTTACGCGTATGGTCGAATTTCCACAATGACATAGTTAGTGATTGTTTTGTTTTGTTTCGGGCTCTATTTGCCTTAAACTGGCTTTACTTTAAAAAGTACGCTAAGTAAGACGATTCTGTTGCTTCCGTTTAAAAGATGAGGAAATAGTTTTGAAACATCTAAATTATTTGATTTAAATTACACTTTGGAAGTGAAAAACTTAAAAGATAGTGGTTTTCATGGTTTTGTTAAAATCCATATTAATCCATATTTCTATTAACGAAATGAAAGCTCTCTAGCCGCTCTACAATTCTTCGATTCCTCTTTGATTTTTTTATTCTTTAATTTCTTCAATTCTTCTTTGCCACACAACTTCTATCTTTCGATGCAATATCGTTATGAACAATTTCTGGTGAGTATTCATTCAAAATCTTCAATACTCATGATTTTTACTCCACTGTACATATATTAGCCAATTAAATTGCACCTAAACGTTGAAATATTACATTAAGTCATATTTGAAACACAAATAAAAAATAAATAAACTATATACAGGTTGGACTCGATTGTATGTGATTCGATTATATATAATTTTGGACTCGATTATATACAGTTTGAAAAAAAAAATGTTTTTTTTATATTTCAAATAAGAGTTATTTTACGAAAAACATTACCTTTCAACGTTAATGTGAAATTTAGGTGGCTTTCATATGTACGGTGGGTATACAATGTGGGTATAAATTTTAAGATTTTGCTTGAATTTTCACCAGGAATTGTTCATATCGATATTGCAGCGAAATATAGAAGTTGGGTGTCAAAAAACAAATTGTAGAGCGGTTAGAGAAGTTCAACCTAATTAGTAGAAACAATCAAGTTCAATATGAATTTTAAGGATAAAATTAATAATAACACAATAAAAATTACTAGCTTTGATGTTTTTCATTTCCAAAAGTCGCTTAAATCCACTAATTTAGATGTTTTACAACTATACCTTGTACTAAATTTTCTCACCTTTCTAATGAAAGCAACATAATCGTCTTCTGTAGCGTTCTTTTTAATATAGCGTCAGTTTGAAGCAACAGAGTCCGAAACAAACAAGAAGTTCCATAACTTTGTCATTGTTGAAATTCGAACACATGCGCGGAAGGATTTTTTTTTCATCAAATAATGATCCTCTATCACCTCCCGAATGAATTCGTATTTCTTATATGAGAGAGATATTTTATGACTTTTTAAATTATTCTTCTATATTCAAACAACGAAAAATATGTGCATGAGAAACGAATAAAAATCTTTTTTCACTCGATTATATACAGTGAAAATAAATCCAAAACTGTATATAATCGAATCATATATAATCGAATCTGTATAGAATCTAGTCCGACCTGTACCTACAATATTCTCAAATTCTCGTCAAAAATTGAAATGTATAAAATTGTTTGAATTTTCGTAAATTAAACTTTTTTTTTAATTGAACTGAAAAAAAATATTTTTAAATTTGAAAATCATTTTTCTCAAAAACGTATTTCTTTAAATTCTTAAGAAAATTATATGAATAACCCTTACAATTTCCAATAAGTCACCGATACATTGGAGGATATTTTTACATGTAAATTTTTTTATGTTTCTTTGAAAAAAATACAATTAACCTTTATTTTGTTCAAATTCAAGATAGCGATGTAGTGTATTCGACAAAGCTTTGGATCTAATTGATATATGAACTTTTGTCGAAGACGTCAACTTTATATCATTTATATTTTATGGAATATATATCATTTTGGTATGGAAACTCCGGAAAAATAATGTTTTACACGTAAAATTTTTGTGTATAAATTCTCGCGTTTAACGTGTTCTTGATTCGTTTCTAATTAGAAAAAAGTTTACAGAATATGTTAATCGCGATAATCTTCAATTTCAATCTTTGAAATAATGTTTTTTTCACTATTTCCTACATTTCATTATTTGGTCAACAATATGGTTTTTATGTTTTTTAGTTAGGATTTTTCGGAAAAAAAATTAAAAAAATCATGATTTCGGAAAATTTCTCACTTGGTTAAAGAATTAAATGTAGGAAATAGTTTATGCCGTATATTCCAGAAACTATAAAAGATATAAGTTGACGTCTTCGTCAAAAATTGATATTTTATTATAATCTAAAACATTGTCGAATACACTTTAAGGCTATCTTAATTTTAAACAAAATTAGAATTAGCTTTAATTTTTCCAAAGAAACACGAAAAAGTTGTTGTTGAAAAAACTTGTTTCTAGTAAAAGTGCCCAAATATTTTTTGTGTTCAGTGTTATTTGAAAAAAAATGGTATTGTTTTATGAATATTTAAATAATTTTTGTAGGTTATAAGTTAGATTTTTTTTTGTAAAAAAACATGCAAAATTAACAAGCCATGAAAAATAATTTTTCATTTGCCCAGGATCAAATGAAGAACCAGTTATTGGAGATAATGTGTGCTTTATTGTGTCAACAATTTAGATTAAAAAAATGTAGTCTTTTTGTAGATATTCAATTTTGAAACTATATGTAGAATTTTTTCGGTCAAAAACATGTTTTTTTTTCATTGTGTACTTTTTTCTGTACCGCAAAAATATATGTTTTGGCATTAGTGTTTATTTTCTAAAACGATGCCATTTTTGCACAAGCTCTTTTCAAAAATTATTCGTGATCGTATTTCAGATCGTACTAATACTGTAGCAAACAACAATAAATTATTCTACTAAATTTATACATTCATACTGTAAACCTGCATAGACTAAGAATCACATGAATACAATAAGGTAGCTAATTTTGGCGGCATTTTAACCCGGCTCTGTTTACTATAGTTTTTTATTATATCTTATATTGCGAATACAGTCTTTATATCATAATACGGGACTTTTTATGAATAAATTCGTGCATTTTGATCTTCAAAATTGAGGGTGTTCTATTCAAAACAGTGCCAAAATTTGATCCTCTCCACAAAATTTTGCTAAATTTTATTTTCCTAAAGTCACTATTTCCTCCAACGGTTGCTTAACTGCCTCAATATTCTTGAAATGGATAACGTGTTGTGTCTGGCATGAAGCTCGCATATGACATCTCATAATGCGTTGCTCATTCCGTAACTTGTGCACATTAACGCACTGCAAGAATGTTTCCCGTTTTATATATTTTTTTAAATACAAAATTTTCAAACGCGATAGTATAGTTATGAGAATTTTCACGGGAATGATTATCCTAATTATATAATTATATATTTGAAAAAACTAATACTGTTATAAAATAAATTAAAAAAAACTTTTTATGTTAAACGGTTTCTTGCTAACTGCAGCTTGCTAACTGCAGCTTGCCTAATTATTTTCTAGCTTCTAGTACATAATTTGTATAATTATTATGTTTAACCACAAAGAAACCGTTTAACCTAAAAAAAATTTTAATTGATTTTATTTTCAAGTTTTTAGTACATTTAGTATAGCTTATTTCTCTATTATGAAACCATTCAATTTTTTTTTCAATTTTTTATTTCTTATCTAATTTCTCGGAATGTTTTTATGATGTACTGTATTCTATTAGTTAAATCATTTCATTTAATACCGATATTGAGGGGATCGCAAAAATACATGGTGCTTACCCCACAGACATTCAAGTATACATACGAACAGGTTAAACTGAATGAAACCATTTAAAAAAGTAAATGGATATTTGGGACTGCGACCATCTTGTATTTGGATTTTTGACGATCTACTCTGTTCTAATAGCACTTTCAATGGATACCCATATTGATGGTATATATATATATATATATATATATATATATATATATATATATATATATATATATATATATATATATTTGATATCAATTTGTAGTGGCGGCAATTTGGATTTGCATTTTTCATAAACAACTGTATTCTACTAGCCAAGCCCTTTCATTTGATACCCATATTGATGAGGTTTTGAGAAAATATGTAATCCGCCATTTTGTAGCGGCCTCATTTCTTTTGAATTTGGCTGAAATTTCAAGACAATTTGAGTGGAATTTATTGAAGTTTTCTGTACTGTCATTTTGTCACTCTGATCGAGGTGGCTCTATACGACATGCAATCGCAAGTATGCAATTGAACTGGGTCCGTCATTTCTTGACGCATATTCAAAATTCTTAAAGTAAGATTTCCGTTGATTAAATCTAGTCTAGTTGACAATCTAGTCTAAACTAAAAATAAATTCCAAACACTTTCCGCCGTAAATCAAGCTTAATTCCTACACTCAGGCACCGAATTGAGGGGAATGTGTGCAAGGTCTCATTATACAGAAAATCTACTCAATAGTGGACACCATCGAAGCCCATCGCCGACGCATATATTGGCGTATAATGGGCGATCGAATATCATCAAATTGACAATAAATAAATCCATCCCTTGGATGAATACGGAACGGCTAGAAGCGCGCCCAGTCCGCTGCGCTCCGAAAGGACAATTAACTTTCGGTTTCTGGTTCCATTATCAGATATCAGGCGCTCTCCCCCAACAAACACAACGTGCGGAACGCCGAAATTGAAAACTGAACACGATCGAAGGATTACAGCTCCTGTGTGTCCGTCACTTCCCTCTCCCCAGCAGCGCAGCTGTTTGGCCAGCACAAACCGATCATAATAATATTCATTCTTCGGCGAGTTTGTGCGATAAAAAATGATGAGCGACACACTCAGTTCGCACAAACAATGAAATCCGATTTTGGCGCTCCATTCGGGTATCAGGAAAAAAAAAACGATTCGCCACATAACACGTTGGAGCAATGTTTTGCTATCTGCTTTTGTGGTTCCATCTTCTGAAAAAGCAGAACTACCACGAGCGGCACCGAAAAGAAATGCCTTGTGAAAATATTGATTCCATTAAATATTCAATAAGACACTATTGAAGACCACGCTTCTCCACCGGTGGGCGGTGGAAATCGATGGAGGTGTGTTATTATGCCTTATTTCCGCCATTTGCCGATTGAACGCATCCATACACATGTTCATATGCTACTAGAGTTTGGCTTCCATAAATAAGCCACGAACAAGCGCAATTGTTTTATTCGAGTTGAATGGGTACCCATCGAGCGAAATCAAATTCCATCTCTCTCTGTGTGTGTGTGTGTGTGTGTGTGTGTGTCATATTTGCAAACACGGAGTGGTGATGCGGTGGGTCGACGATTATTGGCAGGGGGACGTGTGGGACGTGTGTGTATGTGTGTGGGTGAGTTGTGTCACAAAACCAACCATTCCAAACCAAAACACATCCGAACAAACACATTCGCCACAGCCGTGGGCTGGACACGATGTGGCGGTGGGAGGGCCAGGAAAAAATCCTCAAAGAGGATGCAACGTAAATGTTATATTTTCCCCGACTTCTCGAGGGTCTGAGGAGGGCTCGAAGGGCAACGGGGGCGCAATGTGCTTGTTGGTGGCAGATGCTGAAATTTGATCCTCGTCGAATGGTTGTGCATACAATATTTCCATTCGGTGGCGGTGGACTTTTATCTACGAATTATGACAGAAATTGAGACGTTCCTGACAGGTTCGGTGGTTGTTCATTGAACGTTATCGATCAGTATTGATTCGAGTGGCTATTTAGGGGGAAAAAATATGTACATCGAAGGCTTCTGCTGTTGCTTTCCATTTCACGTTTGGCATTTGAATTTTTATTGTATCGTTCATCAGTTTTTTCCGATCAAAAATTACTAACTGATGAAAAAATAATCAACTGATTAGCTGTCGTCTATAAGTTCAAACTCTCTATCGGTATATAATTTTGTGACGAGGAAGATGAATAGAATAGCCAATTTATTTGTTCCGAATTTGCATGATTCGTTTAATGTTGACGTGCAGGGAATAAAATGGTTATTTTGGAATCTTGATCCCACGCATTTGACAATAATATTTTTAAGGGGGTATTCAAGTCAAGAATTTGATAAAAGATTTTTTTTCTTCATTATTCTGAAGTTTAGACATTCAAGAATATACCCTAGAACGGACTTCTTGAAAATTATTTATCGAGTTATAGTCATGAAGGAGATTTAGAAAATATATTTTTATATGAAAACATTTCATGTTCAGTATGTATTTACTAAAGTTCACAAAAAAGATACATGAATCTTGTTTATCTTTGATAATCTTACAAGTTATGTATTTTATACCCATGCCAAAATTTAATACGATCGCAAAGGGTTTAATGTTTAATAAACGAATGAGAAAATAATATATAATATAGTAAAAATATTCTTTATTTTATTTTTTAAAAGCTCGATAAAAACGTCCGAAATTCGTGCCTCTAGAATACGCCTCAAATAAATGGAGCCAGGGTATTTCCACCTTGTGCTCCCAATGAATCGCCGGAGCAAACAACGATAGATGCTTCTACGCAAATTCTATACCTTCTTCGTGTGAACCTGCCTTGGCTAAGGGTGGGTTTAGACTAGGGATATATTCATGTGAAGAAATATGATGAGATTTATAGAAATCGCATCAACCGTTTACACTAGCGTGAACTTCTATAATGAATATATTCATATCTTCGGTGAATTTATTCACCTGAAGTAGAACTGCATCTAACTTTAGTGATTTCTCACCAGTGAGAAATTCACAAGCGTTTACATATGCTGAATTTATTCA